>NC_016089.4:26560180-26860180 GCF_000004515.6 Glycine max
TTAAGAAATTAATCCATAACCTCCCTAGTTATGGATTTCTCTTCCTTAATTAGTCTAACCCGCGTATCTTCCCCCCCACTATTCCTACCCTTACCAAGAACATATATGCATATACACTGAATAATACTTATATATATATAATCATTCAAAATACATCGTTTCCAAAAATTCCGGGTAGAAATTTCCAGGATGTTACAATACTCCCACCCTTTTAGGAATTTCGTCCCCGAAATTAACTACTCGATGAACAAGCTTGGGTACAATTCTCTCATCCTATCTTCCAACTCCCAGGTAGAATCGCCCTCATCGGTTCCCCACTGCACCTTCACCAACGCGATCTCCTTTCCTCTCAACGACTTCATTCTTCGGTCAGTGATCTTTTGAGGTTGTGCTTTATAGGTGAGGTTGTCCTTCACCTGTACCTCGTCCACTGCAAGTATATGTGATGGATCTGGGTTATACCGTCTCAGTTGAGAGACATGAAACACAGGATGCAAATTCGATAAACTCGGAGGTAAGGCGATATGATAAGCTACAGGCCCAATCTTCTTCAAAATCCGATATGGACCTAGATACTTGGGTGTCAACTTCCTAGCCTTAAGAGCTCTTCCGACTCCGGTTATGGGAGAAACCTTCAAAAACACATGTTCTCCTTCCTGAAAATCTAGTGGCTTCCTCCTTCTATCATAATAGCTCTTCTGCCTATCCTGAGATGCTTTTATCTTCTCTCGAATCAACCTCACTTGTTCGTTAATCTGTTGTAGCATTTCAGGTCCAAGAAGTACTGCTTCTCCATCATCATACCAACAAATAGGAGTTTTGCACTTCCGTCCATATAGAGCTTCAAAAGGAGCCATACCAATACTGGCTTGGTAGCTATTGTTGTAAGTAAACTCAATCAATGGCAAACAATCCATCCAGCTACCTTGTTGCTCTATAATACACGCCCGAAGTAGATCCTCTAGAGTCTGAATGGTTCGTTCAGTCTGACCATCTGTTTGAGGATGATAAGCTGAACTAAGCTTCAGCTTTGTCCCCAAGGCTTCATGTAGACTCGTCCAAAATCGCGAAGTGAACCTCGGATCCCTATCAGATACAATACTAGAAGGAATTCCATGCAACCTTACTACTTCCTTGATGTACAACTCCACGAGTTTCTCCATTCTATACTTCATATTCACCGGGATAAAATGAGCAGATTTGGTGAGTCGATCTACTATGACCACACAGCATCATGTCCACGACTAGTCTTGGGTAAACTAGATACAAAATCCATAGATATGCTCTCCCATTTCCATTCCAGAATCTCCAATGGCTTCAATTCTCCCGATGGTCGTTGGTGCTCAACCTTAGCCTTTTGACATGTCAAACATCTTGCTACATATTCAGCTACATCTTTCTTCATGCCATGCCACCAAAAACTTCTCTTCAAATCTTGGTACATCTTAGTCATTCCTGGATGGAAACTAAGACGACTTTTATGCGCTTTTTCCAAGATCTTAACTCTCAAATCATCTAAAGATGGCACACATATCCTCCCCTTGAATCTAATTAACCCGGTTGTGTCCTTCTCAAACTCCACACCCTTATCCCCCATTACTTCTAACACCTTGCCTTGCAAAACGGGTCATCCTTTTGAGCCTCGCGTATGTGATCTACGAATTCGTTGGTAATCTGCAGCGCTCCCACAAATAAGCTCTTGGGTCGCACCTCAATTGCTAGATTCAGATCTCGGAACTCCTCTATCAATCTCTGCTCCAAACTCATCATAGTCGCAACATGTAAGGATTTCCGGCTTAGCGCATCGGCTACTACATTAGCCTTTCCTGGATGGTAGGAAAGTCCAAAATCATAATCCTTGAGGAACTCCATCCATCTTCGTTGTCTCATATTGAGTTCCTTCTGATCGAACAAGTATTTGAGACTCTTGTGATCACTGAAAACTTCAAAACGAGTACCGTACAAATAATGCCTCCAAATCTTTAAGGCAAAGACCACCGCTGCTAGTTCCAAGTCATGAGTCGGATAGTTAACTTCATGAGGACGTAATTGACATGAAGCATACGCCACTACTCTTCCCTCTTGCATCAACACACATCCCAAGCCTTGCCGCTTGCATCGCAATACACTTCAAATGGTCTCTTAGGGTCGGGCAAAATTAACACTGGAGCTATCGTCAACCGCCTCTTCAACTCTTGGAAACTTTGATCACACTTCTCATTCCAGACAAACTTCTCATTCTTACGAGTCAACTTAGTTAGGGTAATGCCAATTTGGAAAATCCTTCAATGAACTTTCTATAATAGCCAGCTAACCCCAAGAAACTTCGAACCTCCGTTGGAGTTGTCGGTTGTTGCCACTCCATAACCGACTCCACCTTATTCGGATCCACCGCAACCCCGTCCTTAGAAATCACGTGCCCTAAGAACTGCACTTTCTCCAACCAAAAGTCACATTTCGACAATTTGGCGAACAACTTCCTATCCCTCAGGATATGCAACACAATCCTCAAGTGCTTCTCATGCTCCTCCTTATTCCTCGAATACACTAGGATATCATCAATGAACACAACCACGAACTGATCCAAGTAATCATGGAATATACGATTCATATAATCCATGAAAATAGCCGGAGCATTAGTCACTCCAAATGGCATGACTAAATACTCGTAGTGCCCATACCGAGTCCGAAACGCAGTTTTTGGGATATCCTCCTTCTTAACTCGAATTTGATGATACCCCGATCGCAAATCGATCTTTGAAAATACCGTTGCTCCCCTCAATTGGTCAATCAAATCATCTATCCTTGGTAGCGGATATTTGTTCTTGATAGTGACCTTGTTTAACTGCCGGTAGTCTACACACATTCTCATACTTCCATCCTTCTTTTTAACCAACAAAACCGGCGCTCCCCACGGTGATGCGCTTGGACGAACAAATTGTTTGCTCAAAAGGTCTTGCACTTGTGCCTTCACCTCTGCTAGTTCTACCGGAGACATTCTATAAGGCGCGATCGACACTGGATTCGCCCCAGGCACTAAGTCAATAATGAATTCCACTTCTCTCTCAGGTGGTAATTCACAAATGTCATCAGGAAAAACTTCCGGGAATTCTGCCACCATCGGCATACTACTAACTTCAGCGCCCTCTTCCACATACATAGAGAACAACACCATGTAAGTTCGAACATCCCTCGTTCCTTCGTTGACTGCATCCTCTTTCAAAGATTCACTTGGGACTACATCCCCACCAAACACTAGCATCTTCTCCTTACAGTCTAGAAAGATATGGTTAGTAGATAACCAATCCATCCCCAAGATCACATCTAGATGAGCTAAAGGTAGGCAAATCAAGTCCGCCATAAAAGATCGACCCTCAACAATTATAGGACACTTCAAACACACCCGAGAGGTGGTTACAGGCTCGCTTGTCGGAGTAGACACCACCATATCATATGGTAACTCCGTTGCACATAACTCCAACCTCTCCACACATGCATGAGATATGAAAGAATGTGTGGCACCTGAATCATAAAGTACTTCTAGTAGTTTATCAGCAATCAAACACTTACCCCTTATCAAATCGTCGGAGGCAGCTGCTTCTGAACCACTCATAGCAAATACCCGAGAGGGTACTTTTGGTCTTCCACCACTAGTGTTGTTGTTGCTAACATTACCGCTCCTTGTGGAATTAGTGGGTCCACGATTGACGGTGTTGGAATTGGCTGTTACCGTCGGTCTCCCGGTCACCCTACATTCCCGAGCATAATGGCCCACCTTGCCACAAACATAGCAACGGCTCTCCTGTGTCTGCTGGAGCTGTGGGCAATTCCTCTTAAGATGCGGTCCTCCACACTGAAAACACTGTACCCCAGTCCCTCTTGACTGGCTCATGTTGGACGTAGCCATGGGCTGCTTCCCCTTGTTGCTAGCATATGGCTTCATCCTCTTGTTACCATTTCCTCTAAAAGGATGGTTTCTCTGAGGTCCTCCAACACCTCTAGCTTGCCTCTCCTTCATCTTATCTTCAAAAATCCTGCACTTTGTCACCAACTGATTAAAATCCGTAATCTGCATATAACTAACCGCCTGTTGGATCTCCAACCGAAGCCCATTCTCAAACTGAGCACATAAATCTTCCTCATTCCGAGCATCTTGGTATTGAGGCCAATACTGCAGAAGCTCATTAAACTTAGCCGTGTACTCCCCAACATACATGTTTCCCTGCTTCAAGTCCAGAAATTCCCTCGCCTTCCGCTTCCTGAGATCTCGCGGAAAGTAATTCTCCAAGAACTTGTCCTTGAAGGCATTCCAAGGAATCACGCCTCCAGGTGCAACAAATGAAGGCTTCACGAACTTCCACCAATTCTCGGCCTCTCCTTGGAGCATAAATGTTGCATAAAGGACCTTATGCTCCTCAAGGCAACCCATCGCCTCGAAAATCTTCTCCGTCTCAGCTAACCACAACCTAGCACCTTCCGGATCATAGTCTCCACTGAACTTTGGCGGGTGGTTCTTACGGAAAGCCATGAGTCCCCGATACTCCGCCGGCTCCACATCACGTTCCTGCACTAGAGTTTCCAGCACAGCGGTGATGCGGTCAAGGACATCACGGTTCTGATCCCTACCACGTCCTGCCATACCTATCCTGTAGGGAAACTATTAGCACCCAATAAATCCTAAGGAGAGAGTGTACCACACAGGCTATGACAGTTATAACAACATCCTTCTCTTTATACATACTTATACACACAACAATCCTGTGAATCAGTCACACGTCCATGCTCAAGACAATAAGGCAGAAATACACACAATGTGTGACTTAACGTCACTCCCCGAAACCTACTCCAAAGTTTCAGAGATACACAGCATTCACACAGCAAGACCACCAACAGGTTCACTAGAATCCAACTTTTGCTCTGATACCACCATTTGTGACCTCCCCAAAATAATGACTGATTTAATAGTAATAATTTAAATAACAAAAACCATGGTAAAAAATTTTTTTCTTCTTTTTCTTTTTCATTTCTTTCTCTTTTCACCATAACTAGGTTTAGAAGGAAAATCCTCACTATAAAGTCCTGAATGGCCAGTTCACAACTCTATTCGGAGTCATTTCTTTCTTACCGCTCATAATTCTCTAAATTATTTTGCTGTTTCAAAAGGAAGAATATACCAGCCATTACTTTAGGTCGTCACGTGAAAATAAAAGGATAAAATACAGTCGATAAACTCTTTTACAAATAAAGTTGCTAATGCTTTCTTTTCAAATAATAAGATCGATCATAAATGCATTCATCATTTAAAGCTGTCCAAAATGTGGGAGTTTTACAAAATACAGTGTCATCCAGAGCAAAGGTGTCCATAGTGGTGGCTTCAGCCACATGTATACAATCATCAAATTCCTATACATCAGGTCTACCCATACAAAAACAAAAGAGTAAACCTAACAGTCAGTCCTAGATACACCCACCCTCAAAAGTATACAAAACTAATCCAAAAAGCTGTCCACTAGGATGAAGAGCCTCCGCTGATCGCCATCTCCCTCGGGCCACTATCCTCCGTAGAGTCTGCCTCAGATGCCGACATGACTTCCTCGGGAGAATCCACCTCAAGAAGTGGATCTTCATCACCCTCTAGAAAGTCAAGGGCATCCACAGCAGGCTCAGGAGGTAGCTCCTCCAGGTCCTCCTCAGGGTCTTCCTCGGATGACGTTAACCGTTGGATCGACTCCAAAATTTTACTGGAAGTCTATAGTACATAAGCCTACATTGTGACCGTTGGGATCTACTAGAAAACATCCATAACTCATTCTGCACTACTCTTTCCACAACCAGCGAAAACATAGCATTTTTCTGCACTTGTGCACAATCCTGTTGCACAATTTCACAGCAAAAATCTGCACAAAGTGCAGATTTCGAAATTCACACTTCCTCTCATCCAATCTTGCCCAAATCAATTCCTACAAGTCCCAAATCATGTATCAATCATGTCTAAACCCAAGTCAAGCTTTAAAGCACAGCAACACAGAATCTAGGTGTCCAACACCCCTCCATTCAATGGGTTTTCTAGGTTTGAAAAGTGAAATTTAGAATGAGGTAAATTTGAAGCAAACTCTCACCTCACACCAGTCCATAACATCCATTTAGACTTGTTCAAACTGGATTTACACCTAAAATCTCACCGAATCAAAATTTGACTCTTCAACACCCAAATTTGCCCTAGAAATGGCTCTTTGTTCACTTTGGTCATTTATTTTTCTCTCTAGCACAGTCCAAGCTTTCTCATAAGTCCTAAATGACATTTCAAGCTAGTATTAACTCACTTTAACCTCCATTTACCACAGAATTCAGACTTAGCCTTCCAACCCTCAAAGCCTCACTCTTTTTCCACTCATAACATCACACTCTCACTTTCTAACCCTAGGTTAGTTCTACCCTTCATCTCTAACAGATTTCCATCAGCAATTTCAGCATATAAACATCACAAACATCATCACAAAAACCCTAAAACAGAATGGGTATGTTTAACTCATCCAAACATGGCAATTTCAACAAGCTTTCAACAAATGTCTTCACAAATAATCATCATACAGCAGAAACCTAGCAAGACTACCCATCATATCTCCCCAAACCCCATACCCACGAAAATCAAAGGAGAAAGAAGTCCACCCAAACCTGAATTTTCGAAGTCCCACTCGTAGCCACGCACTTCACGACCCCGAAAATGCTCTCCTTTCACGATTTGGTGCAGAAATGAGCACCAAAGGTTGAAGCTTTGTGTGGAGCTTCAATGGTGAATGAGGAAGAAGAGAATGGCAACGTGAGGGAGAGAGAGGGCTGTCTGAAATTTTCTGTTTTGCTGAGTGAGGAGAGAGAAAAGCTTTTTGGTCTTAAATAAAAAGGGTTTTCCCTTTTTCCATTATTTTATTTATGCAAAAGCCACATGTCTCCATTTGAGTGGAGCAAGAAGGGCCCACTTTCCCTTTTGACTGTGACCCACACTCAGCCACAAAAGTGAGAAAAATCTAACCTTTGAAATGCTAAAATCCTGCCTCAGTTTGCGTGCCGTTTCTCTGGTTCCAATTCCTCGCGTTTCTCTGCGTCCGTCGGGGCCAGTTTTCGAAAGCAAGCAATATATATATCAAAACGCTCAGAATAAAACCCCGAGCGTGGTTCAGAGGTTGGTTTCGTTAAATTTTAAGTCGCACGCAAAACGATGATTTTTAAACTAATTAATTAAGAATTAATCCATAACCTCCTAGTTATGGATTTCTCTTCCTTAATTAGTCTAACCCGCGTATCTTCCCCCCACTATTCCTACCCTTACCAAGAACATATATGCATATACACTGAATAATACTTATATATATATATATAATCATTCAAAATACATCGTTTCCAAAAATTCCGGGTAGAAATTTCCAGGATGTTACAGCTTCAACTTTAGTGTGGGTGGTGGCTGAACAGTGGGAGGAACCAGGGTAGGAGAAGAAGAGGAGGGTTCCTCAGCCTGTACCTCATAAAGCAAGTCAGAAGTATATGTACTTCCTGCAACATGGTTAGTGCATTCTGACTCTAAAAAATCAACATCAAGAGGTACAACACCCAGAAAATCAGAACCAGACTCAAATTCAAATTTACTCTCAACATAAAAATCAGATACAGGATCAAATTCAAACTCAGATTTAGATTCAATGCATGAGGAATGACAAGTATGCAGATTAGATAAAAATGGATGTTTCCAACCATGAAGAGAATTAAAATCAAACATATAATCATCAACAATCTGATCAAATATCTCAGCACAAAAAACAAAATGATTCTCAAATGGATGTTTCATGGCATCAAGAAAGTTAAAATGGACAACAATATCACCAAATTCCATAGACAATGTGTCAGCATAAACATCTATCTTGGTTTGGGCTATTTTCATAAATGGCCTGCCTAAAATAATTGGAATTGAACCATAGGAAAATCCCTCTTCCATATCAAGAACATAAAAATCAGCAAGAAAAATAAGTTCATCAACCCGAACCAACACATCCTCTATGAAACCTGCGGGGTAAGCAACACTTTTATTTGCCAAGTGAATCACCACATCTGTAGGTTGCAAAGGTCCAAGAGATAAAGAATTGAAAATGGACAGAGGCATGACACTAACTGATGCTCTAGGTGGAAATGGAATAGGGATAGGAGGCTGCTGCACGTCAGAACTACTAGAAGAAGGTCCACCTGCATGAAAATTTTTGTTAGCTCCCTCATGATCCGGAAGCTTTCTCTTTTGTGCAGCTAGCTCACCCTTTTTTTTAGGTGTAGAATGAAGCTTGACAGGTTCAGGTACAGGTGCTGCTACTGGTGGAGACACTTCAATTTGCTTGCTAGACCTCAAGGTGATGGCACTCACATTTTTCGGATTCTGCACAGTTTGTGAAGACAATTTGTCAGAATTTTGGGATTGAGCTTGGTTCAACTGAGTAGCCATCTGCCCCATCTGATTTGTCAGACTCGGAATGGAGGCTCTTGTCTCTTGTTGAAATTGCATATTCTGGATGGTCATTTGCCTCACTAACTCCTTTAAGGAAGGTTGAGAAAGGGCCTCAGTTACTTGTTGTCTTTGTTTTTGCTGCTACATTGGAGGAGGAACATATGGCCTGCTTGGACCAGTAGCATTTTGGAAAGGAGGGATAGTCTGTTGTTGCTATTGTTGTTGTTATGGAGGATTTGCCCATCTCAGATTTGGATGATTCCTCCAACCTGGATTGTATCTGTTGCTTGAAAGATCATAATTATTCTGATGTTGTTGGTTTTTCAGCTGAGGGGGTCTATTATAAATGTTTGCAGCATAGGCTTCAGGTTGCTCATTGACTCTAGATTACTGCAAAGAAGGACAGAGATCTGTATGGTGATCAGCAGAAGAACATAGACCACAGACTCTTGCAAAAGTAACAGGTGCAGATGCAGATTTCTAATTTATGGCAAGCTGAGTTACTAGGTTGACCAAGGCATCAAGTTTTCCCTCAAGCTTCTTATTTTCAGCAGATGAAGATGAATTTGTGGCCACATCATGGACTCCTCTAAGGACAATAGCATCATTTCTTGCAATGAATTGTTGGGAGTTGGAAGCCATCTTCTCAATCAGATTCCTAGCCTCAACAGGAGTCATATCACCAAGAGCTCAACCACTGGCAGCATCAATCATACTCCTCTCCATGTTACTAAGTCCCTCATAGAAATATTGCAAAAGGAGTTGCTCAGAAATCTGGTGGTGAGGACAACTTGCACACAATTTCTTGAATCTTTCCCAGTACTCATACAAGCTCTCTCCACTAAGTTGCCTGATGTCGGAAATGTCTTTTCTGATGGCAGTGGTCCTAGATGCAGGGAAGAATGTCTCCAAGAACACTCTCTTAAGGTCATCCCAGCTGGTAATGGACCTGGGAGCAAGGTAGTACAGCCAATCTTTCGCCACTCCCTCCAGAGAATGAGGAAAAGCCTTTAGAAAGATATGATCTTCCTGGACATTAGGGGGTTTCATGGTGGAACAGACAATATGGAACTCTTTAAGATGCTTATGAGGATCTTCACCTACAAGACCATGAAACTTGGGCAGCAAATGTATTAGTCCAGTCTTGAGAACATATGGAACATCCTCATCAGGATATTGAATGAATAAGCTTTCATAAGTGAAGTCAGGTGCAACCATCTCCCTAAGAATCCTCTCATGAGGTGGAGATTGAGCCATGTTCTCAGTATGAAAATTAGCAGCCGAATGCACAGAATGCTCAAAATGCTCAAAATGATCAGGATGCACACTATGCCTAACTAATCTATGAAAGATCCTATCTATTTAAGGATCAAAGGGTTGTAAATCACCTGGATTGCCCCTAGTCATGCACTATATGCAACAAATCATGTATTTCTCAAACAAGCACCAAAGGGGGTAAAACTAAAACTATACTCAAACGATATCCAAATGAGTTGAAAATTGGTGAGCAACACCCTAAAATCATGAAAAGATAGCACAAAAATTTTTAGACAAAAATTCAAAGTCTAACTACGAAAACTACCTAAGAAAAGTTTAGAAAAATAGGACAATAATACTTGAAAAATAAAAAAAAACTTAGTAAACAGCTGATTTTTTAAGTTCTGAGAACCGCAACCGGCTAAATCTATTGTGACTGCATGGGAAATTTTTTTTCTACCCCAAATGCATATATAATAATAGTCATTCTGATAACCGAAGCAAAAATTATGACCGTTTTAAGTTTTGCTAAAAACAAGTTCCCAAATTTTTTGTATCTCTCAAATTCAGCCATACCAAGTGCTTCTGGTGTTTTTCACACAAAATATGGATCAAAAGAAACCACCACAAAAAAAATCAGTCAAAAATAACAACTCTAGCTATCAAAACAAAAATCGCCAATTAATTAGCAAAATCCAGCACTATTCACAGCACTCTTCACTTCTAAACAGGGGAGGCGCCACGAAATTTCACCCCTAAATAGGGGACACCTAAAACACACACTAAACAACACTAAACAACAAAACTACACAAAAAACAACTAAACACTGCAAATTAATCACATAACACAGATTTTATAAGAACACACAAAAACAAACACAAAGACACAAAAACATAATTATGAACCTTTAGACCACTACTCCCCGACAACGACGCCAAATTTGATCGGGGTTGTACCCGAATCAAATAAACATTAAAATGCAATATCTAAGAAGTGATCCTAGGTCATCTCCCAGTGAGCAATGATCAAACAAATGTTCATAACAATGATAATAAAATAGTAACGAAATGGGGGGGTTTGTTTGTTTTTGTAATTTAAACAACAAGTAAACTTCAATTAAAAACTAACAGAACTAAAACATGTTGTTTCCCCTTGATTCAAAAGCAAGTCTCTTATCCTAGGTTACGAGAATTTATCCCTAATCAGTTCAACCACTTAATCCAACCCAAAAATAATCTACTAAGCGAAAATTAACACAAGGTTGTCATTATGTGATTAAGCAACACATACACCAATTAATCCCTCTCACATGTCCATTAAGCATGAATGTTAATTAAGTACAGAGATAATCAATCAAGCATTAAGCATGCATGGATTAATATCAGCAACAACTACAAAATAATTGGTGAAGGGGAAAAACTGATCAGAATTTAATATTAATAACAAAACCTCAAAGAGAGCTATGCTTAATCCTCAAGAAAAAACAACACTAGGGATTCAGCCTTCCATTAACAGCAGAAACAAAAAGGAAATCAAAGGCAAAAAACAAACTGAAATTAGAAGACAGAAATGAAAATGAAACTGGAATTTCTACGTGAACAGTGTGCGTGAACAGTAACACGAAAAGAAGCTAAAAAATGAAACCCTGCAATCTGTCTCTTCGTGAACAGTGACTAGCCACCCTTAAAACCCTAGCAGCTGGGCTCACTAAAATATGGTCTGGTGACCCAATTACAAAAATACAGCCCAAAAACGAAATGAAATAAAATTGGACGACAAATAAAATTGTCTGCTCTCTTCAAGTCCAAGCCGGTTCAGCCCAATTCCAGATCCAAACCCAATTGCTTATAATTCTCTTGAAATTAAATTAAAACACAAAATTAGTCAAGTAGGCCCAAATGATAAAACTGCATGATTAATTTGACAATTAAGGCTAATTAGTAATTAAAATGGTGACAGAAAGGGGTAAGAAATAGGAGAAAATAATGACACATCAGCTGGTCACCATATTTTCTTGACTCATGATTTGTTTTCTATTTAGTTAACGATAGGATTAGTATAGATAAGGGTTAGTGTTGTAACATATATCACATTATGAATATGTCATGACAATCTTATACATCATAATATTGAACATAATATTATTCAGTTTTCCTTCTCTTCATTGTATTGACCAAAACCCTATGATTTCAACAAGATATCAATACGATACCATCTTTTGTGGCATGTCACGTGACACTATTCCATTGTTAAGTTCCCTTAACTACTTTATTTTCATAATTCTTCATTTCAATTGATTGTCTTAACACTCATGTTTCTTCTGCGATTTCTGGTTGGTCAACCATTGTCGGGTCCTCCTTTCAACAGTCCTTGCTTATTTTCTTCATTCTCGTTATCTCTTTCAACTTTGATGAAATCCATTGCCGTAAAATCTGTAACGTGTATTAACAACCATGTTTCTCTCTGGATTGAGTTGGTTCTAATCTCCTCCACCACTCATTTTAGTGGAGTGTTTTATACTACAGATCCTAAAGAAGGTAGTGTTATTTCAATGGTTTGATGGTAAACAACCTGGTTTAGACGCCAATAACAGATCCAAGACTTACCCCACTAGGAGGAATTATGATATGAAAACCATTCATGGACCTCCAAATCAGTGATGTTTATAAATTGGACTTAACAATGCATAAGTTCAAAGGTACAAGCTACGGCAAAATGATGTCAATGGGTTTTATTTACAAAATTTTTACCAAAAGGGGTCCCTTTTCAAACATATTCCGGAGGGGGTCTTTTATTTTAGTGGTTTCGCTATTAAGATTGGCAAAACATGCATATCGCCAACTCCAACTGCGGAACATCCTACAACATCACTGTTCTTGCACAGAAAAAGCAAAAAGCATTCACAGGCATGTGGGTTTCGCCACCACCATTGGCGAAACCCATTGTGCATGCAAGCACCGTTCATCCCATCCATCACATGGCCATGCATGCATCCATCCCCCATAGGTTCCGCTAGTAGAACTGGCGAAATAGGCATGGTTGATTTTAACAGAAGAAAATTAGGCATGGTTTATTTTAACGGAAAAAAAATTAGACGGAAAAAATTAAATACAATTGTAAGATTGTAGTTAAATTAGGGATGATTGATTTTAATGAAAAAAAGTTAGGCATGGTTGATTTTAACGGAAAAAAATTAAACAGAAAAAATTAAATACGATTGTAATTGATTGTAGTTAAATTAGGAATGGTTGATTTTAACAGAAAAAATTAGGCATGGTTGATTTTAACGGAAAAAATTAGACGGAAAAAATTAAATACGATTGTAATTGATTGTAGTTAAATTAGGAATGATTGATTTTAACAAAAAAAAATTAGGCATGGTTGATTTTAACGGAAAAAAATTAGACAGAAAAAATTAAATACAATTGTAATTGATTGTAGTTGAATTATGGATGATTGATTTTAACGGAAAAAATATTAGGCATGGTTGATTTTAACGGAAAAAAAAATTAAACAAAAAATTAAATACGATTGTAGTTAAATTAGGGATGATTGATTTTAACGGAAAAAATTAAATACAATTGTAATTGATGATTGATATAATATATTTTTAGCTTTATTTTGATTGTTTTTTATTTTAAATTGATATGATTTGTTATAATGGGAAATAATATTTAATTACGTCTTACCCCTATTTTGCTAGTCACAATGGCGAAACCCAACCCCTACCCTATTTCGCCAGCCACCATGGCGAAACATGCTGGATATGTTAGTCCCATTGGCGAAACCCATGCTGGATGATGGGCATGGTATACATTGGTGAAGGGGCATGACGTGGATGAATGATGGTAGGACAATGCATGTGTGTTTCGCCAATGGTAATGGTGAAACCCACATGCACACGTGAATTTTAAGCTGACATGTACAGGTACGTTTTCGCAGATGCAAATGGCGACATAGTTGTTTCACCATTCTTTTTGGCAGAACCCTTACAAAACAGACCCCCTCCAGAATATGTTTAAAAAGGGACCCCTTTTGGTAAAAAGTTTGTAAATAAAACCCATTGACATCATTTTGCCACCCTGCAATATTGCTTATATTACAAACAAAGAACATATGGAATATGAATCAGATTATCTGGCTGCTTCAAATAATGCAAATAAAAACATGATAGAGCTCTCCTCTAAAGTAGCCAAAGCATGACTGGCAATATCAATTGATGCTAACTCTGTAGTAGGTCGTAAAAGATTCCTTGCAATATCTAAAGCAACATTTCCCTGAAATTAAACAAAATCATATATCCAAATTAAAAATTTTATCTATATATTCGGGAAAGTCATCTTTACAGCACAAGTATGTTCTTTAGTCTTAACATTCATCATAGGTGTCTTTTCTTAGAAAGAAACTAATACAGTATTGCTCAACTAAGTCTCACTATAAAATTTGGGCATGTAGGAAGTAGGAACACAATAGGTTAAGTTACCTGGCCAAGGATTACAACTGTACCGTTGTTCTTTAGGTCTGGCTTAAGATTTTGTCCATCTAGGTGCCCATTATACCACCAAACAAACTCTCTAGTTGAATGTATCGCTTTTAAGTTCTGAGAAGGAAAGGAATATTAAGAAAAATTGAAATAAGAGTAACTAAAACTATCAGTTAATGCATAGCCATCCCAAAAAAATTGAACATTAAGCCATTGCTTACACCATAGGCAAAACCAATGAAACAAAAAAAATTCTAGCAAATTCAGGAATAGCACATAATGAATCAAGCTTACCTCCCCTGGAATACCAAGACTGCTATCACTTTCAGCACCAAATGCAAGGACAACCTGCTCGAGTTCATCAAGTTATTATGTAAAAGATGGTACAGTTGACAAATATCTACATTAACATGTTAGTATATTACGATTAACAAAAAAAAATCCAGAACCAGAGTGCCTCAGCACGGGATACAGCTCGTGTAATTCAAAGAGAGAAATGTAGGATGCAAGGGTCACATTGGGTCATGTCATACCCTAATTTCGTCCGGGGACTGTTGCTTGATGGCATGCAACCTTTGATTGACCGCTTCGAAATACTTAGCACCCTTTGTTGCACAATATGTGAAGTCCCGAGATGCGCCAGAAATCAAAAGAAAGCATGGTTACGCGATCCGTGAAATTCCGTAATGTGGCGGAAACCAAAAGGAAGTATTGTTACGCAATCCGTGAGTTTCCGTAACTTCTTCGAAAGCTAAAAAAGAGTAAATACATGATCCGTAAGGTTCCGTAACCTTACGGAAAGAAAATAAGTATTATTACGAAATTCGTAAAGTTTCGTAACGTTACAGAAAAAGAATCACCAAAAAAAGTAAAGGGGGGGCGTATTTAGTGAAATGGGGGGTGTAAATAGTAATTTTTGAATCTGGGCCCTTCTAGAGGTTTCTGGGCAATTTCTTGCTTAAGGTGGAATCAACCAAGCTCGCCTGGGCGACCTAGGTGGCAACCACCTCCCCCATTTTGTTAAAAAATGGGCTTCCAGGGCTTCCGAGACACCCGTAATGCTTCCGTAAAATTCCCATAACCCTAAATAAGCATATTTCACTTAATATGGGTGAGAAGGAAGAGAAAAAAAGAAGAAAATCAAGTCCTATAGGCTTCCGTAACTTTTCCGTAAATTACGAAAGAAGAGGGTGAACTTATTAAAAATGGGGGGTGCAAATAGCAATTTTGAAATTTTGAAATTGGGCCTTCGAGAGTATTTTCGAAGCTGGATTGCTTCTGGAAGAAGCAACCCAGCTCGCCTGGGCGAGCTGGGCGGCAACCTCCTCCCCCTTTTTCCTATAAATAGGCTGAAGGGGGCTGTTCTAAGGGTCCCGGATCCCCCTGGTGATGTATTTCAACTGTTTTGGGTGAAAAAAATTGTTTCCGTGAAGAAAATCCAAGCCGAGGTGCTTCCGTAACGCTTCCGAGATGTTTCCGTAAGCTAATCCGTGAAGGTTTTCCTCCGTTATTCACCGTTCTTCATTCGTTCTTTGTTCTTCAACGGGTTAGTTTCCAAATCGAGCTTTTCAATTCATTCTATGTACCTGTGGGGGTCCTCATTTGTTTTGTGTTAATTTATTCTCGTTTCATTTACTTTTTGTACCCCCTTTTGACATGCTTCAGTCATTTATTTAAGTCATTTCTCGCCTAATCAAAAATAAAATAAATTTCCACCGATCATTTGATTTGTAATATCCGTTAATTTTAGTTAAAATGAATTCTGACCGTTCGGTCGTGCCGTAACCACGTTGGAAATTAAAAAAGAGGTAAAATAATAATATAATAATCAAAAAATACCTTTTAGTAAAATAAAGCGAAAAATCAATCAGACGCTTTCTCTTTGGGATTTCTCATTCTTAATTGAATTAACTAATAACTAAAGTGAAACTAAGGCTAAAATCAACCCGCCAAGTCAAGCTCGTCCACAAAAAATCACTAAAAAAGGATTTGAAAGTTTATTATCTCAGTTTTTCTTACCAAGTAAAAAGGATCATTTTTAAGGTCCAACGCCTTAAAATGATCACCTTCCAAGTAAAAAAAATCGTTTGATTCACCCTTAAGAAAGAACTACGTAGGTCTGATTTTCTCTTCGATGGAGGGTACGTAGGAGCAAAAGCCCCACTTTTGTCGACCTCAAAAAAATAAAAAATAAATAAAAGGTAAGATAACACAATTTCACAATTCTAAAAAATAGGTTGTTGTCCTTTGAGACAAACGTGAGAGGTGCTAATACCTTCCTCAAACGTAATTACAACTCCCGAACTTAGAATTTTCATTTTGACCGATTTCCTTCAGTTTTTCCGACGTTTTCCACAAATAAACATTGGTGGCGACTTCGCGCATCTTTCCTCCTTTGGAAAGCGCACCCGTGAGCCTCGCCTCGCACGCCCGCAAAAAGGCATGTTGCGACAGCTGGCGACTCCACTGGGGACTTTTTTTAGAGAGTTAGACCTATTTTAAGAAATTGTGGAATTGTGAAACTTTGTGTGTGCATTTGTTGAATTGTGTAAAATGTAATAACTGCTGTCTATTTCACATTTTTACATTGCATTCTAAGCACCCACGAGTTTGAGTAAAAAAAGGGGGAATCTAAGGAGTGGAGGTGAATCTATCATCATGCTAGGTCTCCGACTTGCTTGATAATAGTGAAGCCTCGTCTAGAGCTTTCTCTCTTTATAATATGTTGTCGCTGGTATTCCATACCGCCACAATATTATTATCTTGAGTGATGATACCTCTAGAAAACGGCCATGTGAGTTATGAATCATTGGGAGTAGTTATTAGAGACCCCAAGATACTATCCTGTAGGTCCCTAAAATAGGGGCACGGAGCACGCTGTGTGCCGTTTTAAACACTGCCATGCATGTAGTACTAAATGTCATATACGCCTTTGCTTATTTATGGATATTGTCGTACTCTGTGCATCCCCCTGTTGCGCTTTTGCGCATCTGCATCATGTAGTCACACATGTGTTGTATGTGGGTCTCGTCTTTTGTCGTGGGAAGTCAAAAGATCCATATCGGCACTGCGCCCCCAAATGTGCAGTAAGGAGAGATGATTTTCCGGGCTCTCGTGTCCGTAAATGCATTCATATCATGCACCGCATAAACATCTCTTCAGCATCATGATGAACATATCGTTCCTGCATTTGTCCGTTATCACATTCCCATTTTGCATGAGTCATTGCATCATCATGCATATGCGTTCAACATACTTTTTGTTCTACATGTTTGCTCATACATGATCCTTGTATTTTCCTCTACAAAACAAAAACTAAAAAAAGGGAAGCATGAAAATTCATGATGCATTCTTAGTTGCATGTGTTAGGTACCATGAGCCAACCATGTTGGGATCATAAACCCATTTCTAAAATTAAAAAAAAAACACAAACAACAAAACAAAATGATTGAGCATGGTACCTAATGCGTGGTTAATTAAGAAAGGATGTCTCTTCGGGCATCTCAATCTCATAATTACATTTTCCATGCGTAGCATGCGTATTCTCGAGTCTTTCATCCCTATGAAATGTTGTTGAAGTATTGGCGATCAAAATTGCCATTCCCTGGGTTATGGGGTTGAACCAAGCTCGTGTTTTTACGAAAAGGTTCATCGAGTCAAGTTGAAGCATAGAAGTAACCATCTTGCAAAAATTGGGGCAAAAGATGGATCGTGTTACATCGCTACTTCGTCTACTGCCAAACACATTTTAGGAATGTCGATGTCCCTGTTACTTCCAGTTCCACCTTGACAAGATGTCATGGACCATGTTGAAAATCTAAATTGATTCAACCCCATATCCTGCGTAAAAATTCGCAATACTTCAACTGTGCATCATTCGCATACATCCATGTTGTTCATTGGTTGCATTGCTCATTGCATTCTTTCCTCGAAAAAAAAAGAACTTAATCATTGTTATAAAAAAAAATGCTTTACGGTGCCCTTACCGAACCCGTGCTAGAGCTAGAGTAATGGGTAAAGCGGAGGAGGTACAAGAGCAGATAGAGGCCGACATGGAGGCCATGAAAGAGCAAATGGCCACAATGATGGAGGCCATGAGGAGCATGAAGAAGATAATGGAAGCCAATGCGGTTGCAATTGCCGCTACCAGTGTTGTTGCTAAGGTGAACCCGACGTCCCCATCCGGCATCAACCAAATGAATCATCCAACCTCAGATACGGTAGGCAAAGATTTGGGAAGTACGGGCGGCCCCCATGATGTGCAAATTCAAAATGAGCACGCCTTCCCGCCATATGGCTTGCCTCTTAACTATACGCCACCCAATGTGGCGTACACTCCCAATAAAAATGCCAATAACTCCACTCCTATACCCATTGAGAGCCAACAACCCCAAACTGATCATGCACATGTCTCTTAAACAGTGGGGGAGACACATGAAATTCCCCATCACAATCTAGCCGACTTCGAGCCTTGGCTCGGATATGCCACTGAACGGCAAACAGTTGGTGGTATACCCTTTTAAAACACTTCGGAAGGCCCTCAGTATCACCCCCAGCTACACCTCTTGCATTCCACAACAAGTAAAAACCCTCATGCTATGGCAGAAATGGGAAAGTTGGATCATCTAGAGGAAAGGCTCAAGGCCATTGAAGGAGGTGAAGATTATGCCTTTGCTAACCTAGAAGAGTTGTTCCTAGTACCCAATATCATCACCCCTCCCAAGTTCAAGGTGCTGGACTTTGACAAGTACAAAGGGACTACTTGCCCTAAGAACCATCTAAAGATGTATTATCGGAAGATGGGGGCATACGCAAAAGATGAGGAATTGCTGATACATTCCTTCCAAGAAAGTCTTACTGGGGTAGCTGTTACCTGGTACACTAACTTGGAACCTTCCCGAGTCCATTCTTGGAAGGACCTAGTGGTTGCCTTCGTTAGGCAGTGTCAGTATAATGTCTTCGGATAGGATGCAACTACAGAACATGTGCAAAAAGGGGGCACAAATCTTTCAAAATAATACGCCCAAAGGTGGAGATACCTGGCACCTCAATGACGGAGAAAAAAATAATGACAATGATAGTAGACACATTGCCAGTATTCTACTATGAAAAGATGGTGGGCTACACACCTTCAAGCTTTGATGATATGGTCTCCACCAACGAAAGGATCAAAGTGGGTCTAAAAAAAGGCAAATCTGATCATCATGCTTTGATAAATGCCAAAAAAAAAAACTAGGGCAAATGAAGAGGGTGAGAATGAGGGAGAAGCCCATGCTATGACTGCCATTCCTATACAGCCAAGTTTCCCACCAACCCAACAATGTCATTACTCAGCCAATAACAAACCTTCTCCTTACCCACCACCCAGTTATCCACAAAGGCCATCCCTAAATCAACCACAAAGTCTGTCTACCGCACTTCCAATGACGAACATCACCTTTAGCACAATCCAAAAACACCAACCAAGAAATGAATTTTGCAGTGAGAAAGCCTGTAGAATTCACCCCAATTCCAGTGTCCTATGCTGACTTGCTCCCATATCTACTTGATAATTCAATGGTAGCCATAACCCCAACCAAGGTTCATCAACCTCCATTTCTCCGAGAATACGACTCGAACGCAACATGTGCTTGTCATGGAGAAGCCCCGGGGCATTCCATTGAGCATTGTAGGGGCCTTAAGCGTAAGGTGCAAGGTCTAATTGATGCGGGCTGGCTGAAATTTGAGGAGAATCGCGTGTAAATCCTGACATTGACAAGAGATGCCACACATGGGGCAATTTTGAAAGCTGTTGTTAGATGTCTCTAATGACTCATCAGGATTTTCAACTTTCACCGGAATTGGGTGCAAGCCATTGGTCTATTTGCTCAAGCGACCTGTGGTCTTGAGTTTGGACTTCCAAGACCGTTCAATCAGAGATTACTCGTCCTTCACGTTGGTGGGGTTGCCGTAAAACAACAAGTAAAGTTCAAAACAAATAAGTTTCAAAATAAAAATAAAAAAAATAAAAAAAAAGTTAAAAAAAAAGAGCATTTGATTGACTGTGTTTTCAAGACGTTCATGTGACCTCATTTTATCATTCCGGAAAGTTTGTCTTTTTAAAGAGAAGTGAGTTATCAAGAATAGGATGTTGGACAAATGGCCTCAATTATCTTAAGAAGGGGCGGGGGGGTTGATTAAGATACGAAGACTATTCCCCATTTAAACTTTCACTCTCTCTTTTCGGATTAACAATGCACCCTTAACATGAATTACTCAAAAGACAATTCAAAATAAACTTCTTTAAAGCAAAAGATAAATAGCAATAAATAAAAGAAGTTTAAGGGAAAAGAGGAATGCAAACTTGATTTATACTGGTTCGGCCACTTCCGTGCCTACGTCCAGTCCTCAAGCAACCCACTTGAGATTTTTCATTCTCTTTGTAAAACTCTTTTTACAAAGTCTGAACCACACAGGGACAACCCTTCCCTT
The DNA here is from genome assembly GCF_000004515.6 of Glycine max. NCBI lineage: Eukaryota > Viridiplantae > Streptophyta > Magnoliopsida > Fabales > Fabaceae > Glycine > Glycine max. The sequence goes on from NC_016089.4 coordinate 26,580,878, forward strand.
GTATTCAGGAATCCTCTACAACAAGAGACCCATGGTCTCTTAATCCCTTTTCAGAAATAAGAAGAAGAGAAGAAGAAATCTCTCTTAAAAGAGATAGATTGTATAATGAAGATCAATCAAAATTCCTTATTGAATATGCAAGTGGTTGACCAAGGAATCTTTTGAGAGGATAAAGACATTTCAGTTTAGAAAAACTCTTAATCTTTTGAGAGGATAAAACTTTTTGGGCAATGAAAACTCTCTTTAAATTCGTGTTTCCAAGTCACATATAAATAGACCTTTGATGGCCGTTCATAAACCATTTGAATAGATGTGACTCTTGGGAATTATATTCTGAAAATCCCCTCTGGTAATCAATTACAAGACTTGTGTAATCGATTACAGGTTTTAAAAATTTGAATTAAAACGTTCAATAAACTGCTGGTAATCAATTACCATCCATGTGTAATCAATTACACATTATAAATTTTGAATTCAAATTTCTAGTGACTGTGATAAACATTTTCAGCTGCTGGTAATCGATTACCAGAGAGAAAATCTCAATTTGAAATGATAGAATTCTTTGGTCAAACCTTTTGTTTTTTCAATTTGGAAACTTCTTCCTAAAGATTCTAGAGATCAACTTGATCATATATCTTGATTTTCTTGGATTCTTGTCTTGAATAAAACTTAGAAGCACTTGATCCTTTAGCATCGTCAAGACATCAAAACATCTTTCTTCTACATAGGAGTCATTTGACTTAATCCATCAACTGAAAAATCCTTCAACTATTTCTCGTCCTTGGAAAATTCTTTTTGCAAAGAATCAACTGCTTCTTTCATTCTTCCTCACTATGAGGTTGTGAAAACAAGACCACAATTGGTACCTCAAAGCCTTACACTGGGGCAATGAAAGGCATCATGTAAAAACCTCAAGCGAACCTAGGGGCAGATTAGAAGTTCTCACCCAATAGGTTCCCAGCTACAAGGTCATGATGAAAGATAACAATTGGTACCTCAAAGCCTTACACTGGGGCGATGAGGGGCATCGTGCATGAGCCTCAAGTGAACATAGGGGCAGATCAAAAGTTCTCACCCGTCGATGTTTTTAAACAAGAAAAAAAATGGGGGGAGACAAACCCTGGAATTTCAATAGATGGATTAAACGTCAAACGGCTCCATTGTCGTCACTCCAAAATGGTCAAGTGACTAAATCAAACAGAATATACACTCTGAGGGAGTTCCCGGAGAGATTTGCAAAAGATAGGATAAGGTTGCATGAATTATCACCTTTTTCAAAAGGACAGTCAATCTGTGTTTTCCAAAAAAATTAAATCAAAATCAAAATCACAAAATAGGGAAAGAATGTCATGAACATTGTACAACTTTCCATTGCATTACATTGTTTCATATGAGGTCAGCATTACCAAATTTCACGACAAAGGTTGCATGCGTCTACATCCCTAAAAATCATGTTAACTGCATAGATTTCCTACATCTCGTGTCCAATCTTGTTGGATGACCGGCCCTCTCGATGAGTTGATCTCTTGCTTTCTCATAAAGGTGGACCCTTGGGTACTAGTACCTATCACCTTTAGATGACTATATGTCCTCGCCATCAGAGGACTGCACATCCTCGCCTGCAGAGGACTGCACGCCCTCGCCTTTAGAGGGCTACGCGTCCTCATTTTCAGTGTGCTCCATATCCACACCTTAGGAGAATATAAGGTTCTTTGCCCTTAGATGCTTAACCGAGACTTGCGCTCCCGGTTAAGGGGCCAGTAGTTTCCTTTTATCAGTTCCTGGGCCACCCCCTGATATTGGAGGGCGACCAACTGTGCGAGCACATCCAGAGAGGGAGGCTATCACACATCTACTATGCATACCGGGGCAAGATTTCCCCCGTGCCACTGCAAAAAGACGAGTGTGGATCATGCGCACCAACATGACAACTCTTACGTGGATGACGTTGCTATTTAGCAACATTCTGCCCAGTGACCACAATGCCAATCTCCCCCTGCAGATGTGTCAGTTGGTCTGTGTCATCATGACATAGGTAAGTATGCACATGGCTTAATTGATTTCTGATGTCATCTATTGTTTGCAGGGATCGCACCCGCAAGACACCCAGTGGACCCGAAGAAGTCCAACAGGGCCCTGGGATTTCCAGCTCTGGTTACAGGCCTCTATCAGTCCTACAGGGTGCCCGTTCCCCCAACAAGGTCATGCCATCGTGACATAGGTAAGTATACATATGGTTCAACTAATTTCTGATACCATCTATTGTTTGCAGGAATCGCACCCACAAAGACACCCAGTGGACCCGGAGAAGTCCAACAGGGCCCTGGGGTTTCCAGCTCTGGTTACGGGCCTCTGTAGTCCTACAGGGTGCCCGTTCCCCCCGGCAAGGTCACGTCATCATGACATAGGTAAGTATGCACATCACTCAACTGATTTTTGATTTCATCTATTGTTTGTAGGGATCGCGTCTGCAAGACACCCAGTGGACCCGAAGAAGTCCAGCAGGGTCTTGGAGTTGTCAAGCTTTAATTACGGGTCTCTGTCAGTTCTACAGAGTGCCTGTCACCTCCAGCAAGGGCATCAGGCCCCCTACTAATTGAGCTTTCATCAAGAAGTACTGCGTCCCCAGGCAGGCGCAGGGTGAAACACCACAACAGCCTGGGGATGGCCGGCAGCGGGAAACAGACGCACCGCCATCACCTCTAGAGTTCACCTCAGCTCATCCACAAAAAGGTTAGAGCGTTGCTTACGACCCATGGTCGACCAATAGGCGACCAAGTCCAAAGCCAAAGGTAAGCAAAGTACTAGGTCCGTGACCGACAAGCCATCAAGCGTCCAGCTCAAGACGTTAAAGAAGCGCTACTAGGAGACAACCTAGTACCTTTTAAATCTCTGCTTGTTATTTGATCACTTTTGTTTCTCAAGTCATAGCAGGACACACCTAGTTGCTCATGATCCTAGGAATTTAAATAAAACAAGCACAAGGTCGGAAGGTAGTCATACCTCACAAAATACTTTGGTCATACCTCACGTGGCTCCAACACTTTCTTTACATCAATCACTCAAAAACAATTGGCTGAAATCATCGGTAACTTGAAGGAATAGTGGAGGAAAAAAGTGGAAGAGGAAAATAAGAACCTTCAGGAAGCATGGAGGAGGAAGGTAGAAGATGAAAACAAATGGAGTTTGGAGATAATTAAACAAGAGTTGAAACAAGCAATAAAATTAGAGTTATCCCAAATTGCATCACAACACTCACCCCCCTCGAGGCACCAGGTATACAAGTACTAGCTGCACGTGTGAGCACCAAGGGGGGCTATGCTGAAGCTAACACAAATGCATTAGGTAAAGATCCTTCTGATGTTCATGTGGATACTATGGGCTTGTACGTAGTTAATGAGAAATCTAGTCGACTAGTGGCATTGGGAAAAGTGTATGAGAATTCTTCCACCATACACAATGTCCCTTATGCAGATGATGTGGTTAGGGTGAGTGTTGTCAAAGTTTACCATAGAGATGCTTAAATCCCTTTTCTGACATCAGAGATTCAGTTTGTGAGGTAGGTCATTGGCACATTCATGGGATGGCTTACCCATCTTGTGAAACCTGTATCTGATGAGGATTTTTATTTTCCCTCTGAATATTAATTTTAGTCACATTCTTAAAAAAATTAGCGTAATTGATATTTGTGTTAACCATGCAGTATTCACAAAAGCATTTGGCGAAACCAATTGGATCTGCTGAAATGGACAATATAGTGGTTGTAGTTGATCCGTCGGGAGAATTGGTTAAGAACTTGTTTGGTGTTTACCAAAAGCCAATTAAGTTGTCATGGGATGGGGTGAAATTTGGGATACCGAATGTCAAAGATGGGTTTTTCATCACACACGTAGATGTAACTGAGATAATTTTAGGATACAAATGTTTGAACATATCCATACTATATTTGGGGATGATGTAAGTAAATTTGGTTTAGTATGTGTTTTATTTATTAACTCATAATTAATGTTCGTTACAATATACCATTAACAATATTTATGGAAAATGTTTGAAATAGGTTTATGAATGATTGGAGCACAAGCTTAGGTTATGGTGCACTGTATGGTTTCCTAGAGCCTTAGTCTATACACAACGCAAAGGACAGACGTCAACAATGTCAAAATTACATTCAGACATGGGTCAAGGAATCACAACGACAAGTGTACTCAGGACCTTACCTGAATCAATAAGTGAAATTCATGTCGTACAATGTTGAAAGATTTGCATTATAATTACCTAACTAATGATTTTTCGGCTTCAGGGCACATTGGCAACTTGTTATTTTGTGTCCACGGGACAATATAGTAGTTTGGTTTTGTTCTTTGCGTAAGAAGCCTGATGTTAACATCAAGGCTATAGTTAACAAGTTATTTTTCAAATCATCAGTCAATTAATGTTGTCAGACCCTAATCTCGTCCGGGGACTATCATTTGCTAATGTTTTTATTTTTGCTAGCCGAATTGAGCTGTTTGGCACCAATTGTGGCGCAAGACAAAAGATTATTCGACGTTTCGGTAAGGAATGTGGAAAATACCCAAATGGGAGGGCAAAAAGGTCATTTTAAATCTTTTTCTGACCCTTGGCTCATCCAGGCTAGCCTCTAGCTTGACTAGGCCCCCAAATAGCTTTGGGGTGAAGTAACCAGCTCACCTGGGCGCTTGAGCGAGCAAGGTTACTTCAGGTTGAAGCAACAACTTGCTTGGGTGAGCTACAGATCAACCAAGTCCCCTCATTTCCTATAAATAGGTGTGAGGGGGGCTGAAGGAAGGGGTTCAACTTTCAAACATTGAAAGGATTCAGTGAAATTGAGGAGAAAAAGAAGAAAGAAGAAGAAAAAACAAGGCCGAGGTGCTTCTGAATCGCAACCATGATCAATTTCTACATCGTTCTTCGTTCAGTGTTCTTCATTCATCATCCGGTTAGTATTTATTTTAAGGTTTTGAATTCGATCTATGCACCCTTAGGGGTCCTCTTTGTTGCTTTGCACATCTTCATCTCATTCTTCTACCATCAGTAATCTTTTTTCTTCTTGTAAAGTGAGTTTTAACCGATCATTTACATCACAAATCATCTTTTAATGAGATTAAAAGTTAAGAAGTGAAACTAAGATGAAATCATCTTGGAATTAAGTTTTTATCCATAAAACTTGCTTGAATCTGTTTAAAGTCCAATGCCTTAACGGTCTCTTTTATTTTTGTTGGTTAGAATGAACCTTTCAAAAGTTTAAAATCAATTTGACACACAACTTTCTTTCTTTAAAGAACTACGTAGGTTTGAGTTCCTCATCGCACTTGAGGATACGTAGGAACAAGGACAACACCCTTGTCGACCCCAAAAAGTAAAAAACTTAAAAAAGGTAAAATAAATAAATATTAAAGTCATGATTTTACACACTCGATTAAAGGTTGTCATCCCTTGTGACGGACGCATGGGGTACTAATACCGTGCGTAAACAACTCCTAAAACCTTATTCTTAAAATCCGCAGACCCTTTTGGTTTTTCTAACATTTTTTTTGAATAAATGTTAGTGGCGACTCCCGCGCGTTTTCATTTCTTGGAAGATGCACCCTCGAACGTTGCCTCGCCCTCCCGCCGAAGGGTAGATTGCGACAAATGTATACCAATTATAGCATATAAACACAATGATTTTTATCTTATATACATTAACGCTATTTTCAAACTAGTGCAATGAAGACATTAACCACTACTTTGGATGGAAAGCCAGATCAAGTTGTACCTCGGTGGATTGAACCAAAGGTATGTCATTATTTTATTAGTTTGGAATCTTGAATTAGTTTCATGTCTTACTTTCAAAGTACTACATTTGGTAAATATATTTCATACTGCAATTAGAATCATGTTCAAACTGGAGGCTATGAATGTGGATATTATGTCATGCATTGAATGTGGTGCATAGTGAGTGACGGTTTGAAGAATGAATGAAATGGGGTATGTTTAATATAACAGGTTTTAATTGTTAGTTTCTCCTTAAAGTCTAATTCAATGTTTTATGTACGTCAGAAATTTGATATTTACAATTTTGTAGTAGTTTTATGATGGAACATCGTTAGAGACAGAGGCCATGACAACACTTCGCAGGAAATGGGCATCTTATTTTCTACAACTTAAAAACTTGGAATATAGACAAATTTAGTTGACATAGGAGGATTTTTGTTTGTCCTAAACATTTTCATTGTTTATATTATAAACAATTATGGTTAGTTGACATTTAATTCAATGGTAATATATATTTGTTTTATTAATACTTGGTTACCCTCCATTTTCCTCCGATGACCCAATAAGCACATGCACAAAGGTACCATCCTTAAATGGCACAATTGCTTATCATAAAAAATAATTATTTCTTGCATTTTGTTGGAGAAATGATTTAACATTTCCAGATGAGGCCTAGTTAATACTTGAGGCTAAGGATTAAATTTATAGGTTGCTATGTCATGTTGATGATAGGTTAGGTACTCGAGGGGACAATGAAATAAAGGTAAGGTGTTCATTATTTGGATGCTAACATGATCTAATGCTCTTTTTGAAATGATGAAAAACAAATGAAGATCATACATGTATGTGAACCTCCCTGCACTACACAATGCTAAAGGTAAGACAAATGTTCTTGGTTGTTGCTTGTAATGTCTCAGTTGTCATCAAGACTTCATGTGACTAAAAATGTTAGCATAACATTGTATACTATAAATATTAGGTTTGTCAAGGACACTGAATTTTGGTATTCAGAGAACATGGTGATTTGTAGTTCCAGCTTGTAGGGTAACTGATGTGTTGATTCATTATTTTGGGGCCTTAAATGAAGACATAGTCAAACACAACTTTGTCATTGTGTACAAGGTACTTGTCTCAAGAACTAATCTCTACTCATAGTTGAAGAAATGGATGTAAGTATAAATAAGTCTATATGCTCATTCTCCTTTATCACTTCTCAAAAATTGACACTTTAACAGTGACAATATTACTGGTGTTTTTACTTTTTGGCCTTGGGAGTCTCATCAAATTCTTTTTTTGTGCCTCTTGATGGACAGTTTAAGGTTATGAGTTACATGGTACAATATCCACTTTTTTGTTGTCTGAATCAGGATTTGAAAAGGAAAGTAGCACGCTGGAAGCCTTGTTTCTTTTGGTTGTGATTTATCATGAACCAAAAATCTATTTTTAGAGAGTCAGTCTTGGATAAACATAAATAAATAAAAATCCAAAGACACTAAATATTCATCAACATCCAAACTGATTTTTTTTAAAGAGTTCCATAACAAGTACTTGAATGGTGTTACATTAAATTTGTTTTATGGTAGTTTCAGTTTTTGATCGAAATAGAATTATATATATAATGGAATTTTTTTCCTTTTCACTTTGTAGTTAATTGTGCATGCAAAGTTTCTTCAATATATAAGACTAACAGAAAAATAATGGCTTTGTTACTAGATATGTTAGCATTGAAGGCAGCAAATGCAGATGCTGTCTTTGAAGATTAGATTTGGTAGCATTCGACTAGTGATTGGGAAAAGGATGATGACCTTGAGGGAAGTAAATCATTATCATTCAATGCTCGATCATTAAGAAGTCAAAAGATAGTTTGGGCATCACCCTTCTTCACCTACAAAACATAGTTTCAATTTTATATGCCTTATGATACATTTTGTTTAAAAGGGGAAGGGAATAAAGCTTTTTTAAATATTAATTAGGCATGAGCTTCATTAAGGAATCATGTGATTTTGGAGCAGTCAATGGTTAAATAATTAAGTTTATATTTGCATGGAGAAACCAAATCATTGGCAATAATCTTCCTAAAATTTGAATTCTCTGTGTTTATACAAGATCATCTAGTTACAAAATTTATCCTCGATAATCTTCATTAAAAACTTTCTATTGTTTTTTGCCCAATCGATATAAAAGTTTATCACCATTGTCTACTAAACATGTTGGAAAGTCTTAGCTAACGACTAACTATTATTGCAATTAAACAAGGAATCAAAAACCCCACCCTTGATTTAGTCCTCTAAAGTTGTCAATGGATTTTTGTTTGAATTTTGAACTTTCTGGCCCCTCTAAAATTGATGTTAGTTGTTTGGAACTTGGAGAGAGTTATCCTGGCATTAGGTATATATTCTCTATAGGACTAACTTGTTGTTGGATCAAGTGGCCTCAGAATAATTAAGAAGGGTGGGTTGAATTAATTATTCCTAAACCTTTACTAATTAAAAAATTACTCTTCTAAGGCTTTTACTATGTTGTGAAGTAAATGAAGAATAGAAAATAAACTTTACCAAAAGAAAAAGCAAGAATTAAAGTGCACAGCGGAAATTAAAAGAGTAGGGAAGAAGGAGACAAATACACAAGAGTTTTATACTGGTTCGGCAACAACCCGTGCCTACATCCAGTCCCCAAGCGACCTGCGGTCCTTGAGATTTCTTTTCAACCTTGTAAAAATCCTTTTACAAGCAAAGATCCACAAGGGATGTACCCTCCCTTGTTCTCTTTGAACAACCTAGTGGATGTACCCTCCACTAGAACTGATCCACAAGAGATGTACCCTCTCTTGTTCTTAGTCAACAACCCATGTAGATGTACCCTCCAATGTGTTAAGACAAAGTTCTTAGGCGGTTAAACCTTTGAAACTTTGTGAATGGGGATACAAAAGAATTCTCAGGCGGTTAGTCCTTTGAAATCTTTTGTATATGGGAAAAGGAAGAATCAAAAGAATTCTCAGACTGTGTCGTTTTGAATTCTTTGACAAGGGAGAAGGGAGACACAAAAGAATTCAGGCGGTTAGTCCTTTGTTCTTTTGGAAAAGGGAGAAGAGAGACACAAAGAATTCAGGCGGTTAGTCCTTGGTGAATTCTTTTTGGCAAAGGGAGAATGGAATGAAAAAGATGAATAGCACAAGTTTTGTTTTCAAGGTTTGGAAAACCAGAAAACTTAATAAAGCTTTTGCAAAGGAAGAAGAAGAAGAAATTCAAGATGATGTTCAAAGAGATTCAAAGGATGTAAAAGATTGTAATCAATTGTCTTGAAAATGCAAGTTAAGGACTTGCTTTTATAGACTCTTCATGTCTGGTCAAGAGAACCATTAGAAGAGTTATAACCTTTAGAAAAACTTAAAAACCATTTGGAAAAGTTTCAGCTTTTAGAAAAACTTGAAAACTATTGGAAGAGTTACATCTTTTGATTTTTTTCAAAAACTATCACTGGTAATCAATTACCAAATCAGTGTAATCGATTACACAAAGCTTTTTTGTGAAAGGATGTGGCTCTTCACATTTGAATTTGAATTTCAACGTTCAAACACACTGGTAATCGATTACCAAATCATTGTAATCGATTACAACATTTTGAAATCAATTGGAACATTGTAAATTCAGTTGAAAGCTTTTTGAAAACCATTTTGCTACTGGTAATCGATTACAATAATCTGGTAATCGATTACCAGAGAGTAAAAACTCTTTGGTAAAAGGTTTTGAGAAAAACTCATGTGCTACTAAGTTTTTTTTTAAAAACTTTTTAATACTTATCTTGATTGAGTCTTCTCTTGATTCTTGAATCTTGATCTTGATTCGTGGAACTTGAATCTTGAAACTTGATTCTTGATTCTTGAAATCAAATTTCCTTTTGAACCTTGAAGTGTTCTTGATTCAATCTTGAACTCATTCTTTGATTCTTGAAGTCATCATCTTTGTTATCATGAAGTGTTCTTGACTTTTGAGCTTTTTGTCATCATCTTTGTTATCATCAAAACTCTTTGAATCAATCTTGATTCATCATGAAGCTTGCTTCTACACTTGTAGGTGGAACTGGAGGTGGTGTTGCTGCTTTAATGAGGGAGGAATTATTTCCTCAGTTCCTTTATGCATTTCATGTGTCGATGTATTGCTAACTCTATTTGGGAATTAACATTCATATAATATCTTGTGCATAATCTTAACTTTTTGTCTGTGTCATATGAGTTTGTTAGGTAATCTATATGGTAGATATTTAATTGTGCATAGCACAGTTTGAATGAAAAAGGTTTAGTAACTTTTGTTATGCTTTTCTTTAGTTTGGCAATTGAACAAACAGAAAGCAATATCAAAGAGGACCAATGAGGTGATTCTTTTAGTGGTTATTTAATTATTTATTTTTCTGTGCAACCAGTATAGCACCCTCAAATTAGGTCAACTTAAGTTAGTCTTTGTAATATGAGAGTTTGAGTAATTGTGACTTCATGTTAAACCTAAATTGCTTTCAGAGTTTGAGAATGTCATGCACCCTATAAAGATTAAGTTTAGCATTTTTTTTGTTTCTAGATGAAGGGTTATCCTTCCATTACAAATAACTTTTGAGGTACCAAGTGATAATTTTCATTTGTTGTTTAAGTTTCATCCTATATTGGGATCCATAAATTCAACAGCCTTCCAATTTCTAGAAGACTACTCTTTTTCTTTTTTTTCCTTTTTGATATGTATAGCAATTAATCAACTCTACTTTTTTTTCATGGTTTAAATTGTGGTTGCATCTACAATTTTTTCATAATCCTTAATATTGCTGAAAATTGCAGACAAATGTGGCAATGTATGTAGCTGAATTGTGGTTGCAGACAAATGTGGCAATGCATTGTAGTTATGTACTAATTTTGAAAACCTTGCTTTTGTATGTAAGTAAATATAAATATATATAGAGCTCAAATATGATTTTTTTTCATTTAAGATATTGATCCTCAGCCAAGACTGAAAAATTGTTAGGGTGCTCAACCAGTGGATGAAAAAACTATACTGGATGGTACAGAGCAAATATTTGGCATGTCAATATATAGAGTGGATGGCCTAAAGGAGCACCTGGCTAGGGCATCATACGTTCTGTTGCACAATACAAATGCCATAGCTATGGTATGTCTCGCATATTATCATTATTAATTTAAAGAAACTCACGGTAGGTTGATTGTTGTTGGGGTTCTTCATTTATAGGTTACCTGTTGTCGCAACCTGTCCTTCGACGAGGGTGCGAAAAGGCCAAAATGAGATAGGCCAAAGCGTTTGTCTCCAAGGGAGAAAAAGAGTGGAGTCGCCACCAATGTTTATTCGAGGAAAATGTTAGAAATAACCAAAAAGGAACAGGTCTACGAATTTTGAAAATAAGGATTCGGAAGTTTTTTACGCACGGGGAAGGTATTAGCACCCCACACGTCCGTCACAAGGGACAGTAACTTTTAATCGAGTGTGTGATGTGCCATTATTTTCTCCTATTTCTTAACCTTTTTTGCACCATTTTAAGTACTGATTAATCTTAATTGTCAAATTAATTACGCAGTTTTATTATTTGGGCCCATTCAGCTAATTTGATGTTTTTAATCTAATTTCAGGAATTAATGAAGCATTGGGCTTGGGCTTGAATCTAGAATTGGGCTTGGACTTGAAGAGGGCAGACTATTTTATTCTAGAAAATTAGATCTTATCTTATCTTATCTAGATATTATTTAGATTTCATCTCATCTAGATATTATTTCATCTAGATCTTATCTTATCTTACCTTATCTAGATTTGATTATATTTTATTTATGGGCTAGAATTTAAAACAGATTTGTAAGCTTTGGGGCTGGAAAACTATATAACAGCACCAAGGTTCTAGTTTAGGCTCTCTCTCTCTCTCCTCTCTCTTTCTTCTATTTTTCGTTTTCAGTTTTAGTCTCTCTTCTCTTTCTCTTTTATTTTCGTTTTTTACAATTCCAGTTCAGACTTTTAGTTTTACCAATAAAATTTCGTTCTCTATTTGATTAATGGAAGGCTAAGTCCGTCGCGTTGTTTTCTCTTGAGGATCAAGCACAGTTCTCTTTGAGGTTCTATTATTACTGTTAAATTCTGTTCAGTTTTTCCTCTTCACTAATTACTCTGAATTTGTTGCTTTTAATTCATGCATGCTTAGTGCTTGATTAATTGTCTCTACGCTTAATTTACGTTCATGCTTAATGATCGTTTATGAGTAATTGGTGTATGTGATGCTTAATCACATAATGAATGCCTTATGTTGAATTTCGCTTAGTAATTTAATTTAGGGTTGGATTAAGTGGTTAAACTGATAAAGGATAAATTCTCGCAACCTAGGATAAGAGACTTGCTTGTAAATCAAGGGGAAGCAATGTATTTTAATTCTGATATTTTTCTAATTCAATTTTACTAGCTATTTAATTTACAAAAGCAAACAACCCCCCCCCCCCAATTTGTTACTATTTCTTACTATCTGTTATGAACATTTGGTTGATCATTGCTCGTTGGGAAAAAACCTAGGATCACTTCCTAGTTACTACATTTTAATGTTTATTTGATTCGGGTACGACCTCGATCAAATTTGGCGCCGTTGCCGGGGAGCAGTGTCCAAAGGTTCATAATAGCTAGTGTCGTGTTAGTGTTTAATTCTTTCGTGTTTTATGTTTAATTGTTAGTGTTGTGTTAGTGTGTGTGTTAGTGTTGTTTAGTGTCTTGGTATTTTGTTTAGTGTGTGTTCTGTTTTAGTTTTTCTGTTAAGCGCTTCCCCTGTTTCAGTTTTGGGTGTTTTGCTGTGAATAATGTTTTGCGATGGATTTAGCGACCACTTTTGCTTGCGGCAAAACAGAGTAGTAGTGGAAATCATGTAGCGATGGATTTTAGCGACCACCCTTGCTAAATTATTTGGGATTTTTTGTTTTAGTATCTAGAGTTGTTATTTTTGGCTGAATTTTTTTGTGGTAACTTCTTTTAATCTATATTTTGTGGGAAAAATAGCTAGAGCCTTTAGTTTGGTCATATTTGAAAGTTTCAAAAAAGTAGCAAATTTTATTTTTGTCAAAACTTCAAACGGCCATAACTTTTGCTCCGGTTATCAGAATCGCTATTATTATATATGTATTTGGGGTACAAAAATATTTCCTACACTGCAATAATGAGCCGTGGGCCAGCTGAGGTCTCTATCGTCCAAAAAAGGTGATTCTGTCAAAAGTTTTTTATTTTCCAAGTTTTATTCTCTTATTTTTCTTAACTTACCAATTTTAGCTTCTATAGTTAGACTCTGAATTTTTGTTTGAAATTTTATGTGCTATCTTCTCATCATTTTATAAGGTTTCTCACAAAATTTCAAGTCATTTGGATATCATTTAATGGTAGCTGTAGTTCAAACCCACACTGTTACTTGCATAAGAAGGCAACTAGTTGTGCATGCTGAATTTAGTGTATGACTAGAGGAAATCCATCTGACTTACAACTCTTTGATCCTGAGATAGATAGGACATTTCATAGATTAGTTAGACATCATTTAGTACCTTTTGAGCATCCTGAGCATTCTGATATTGGTGATTTTGAGCATTATAATTTTGAACATTCTGATTTTGTACATTCTGAGAATATGGCACAACCTCCACCCCGTGAGAGGACTCTAGGGGAAATGGCTGCACCTGATTTCACCTACGAAAGCTTGTGCATCCAATACCCTGATGAGGATGTCCCATATGTTCTTAAAACTGGAATGATCCATTTGCTTAGAAAGTTTCATGGCCTTGCAGGTGAAGACCCACACAAGCATCTGAAAGAATTCCATATTGTCTGCTCCACCATGAAACCACCAGATGTCCAGGAGGATCACATATTTCTGAAGGCCTTTCCTCATTCTTTAGAGGGAGTGGCAAAGGACTGGCTATATTACCTTGCTCCAAGGTCCATTATGAGCTAGGATGACTTCAAGAGAGTATTCTTAGAACAAATTTTCCCTACTTCCAGGACCACGACCATCAGAAAGGATATTTCAGGTATTAGACAACTCAGTGGAGAGAGCCTACATGAATACTGGGAGAGATTTAAAAAATTATGTGCCAATTGCCCTCACCACCAGATTTCAGAGCAGCTTCTTCTCCAATATTTTTATGAAGGACTCAGCAACATGGAGAGAAGTATGATAGATGCTACCAGTGGTGGAGCCCTTGGAGACATGACCCCTGCTGAAGCCAGAAATCTAATTGAGAAGATGGCTTCAAACTCCCAACAATTTAGTGCCAGAAGTGATGCTATTGTCATTAGAGGAGTGCATGAAGTAGCCACGAATTCATCAGGTAAGACTAAGAAGCTTGAAGGTAAACTAGATGCCTTGGTTAACCTGGTAACCCAACTGGCCATGAATAAAAAATATGCACCTGTCGCCAGACTCTGTGGTTTATGCTCCTCTGCCGATCACCACACATACCTTTTCCCTTCTGTGCAACAATCTAAAGCAATTAAATAGCCTGAAGCTTATGCTGCAAACATCTACAACAGACCTCCTCAACCTCAACAACAAAATCAGCCACAACAGAATAATTATGAACTCTCCAGCAACAGGTACAATCCCGGATGGAGGAATAATCCCAACCTTAGATGGTCGAATCCTTCACAGCAGGAGCAGCAACAACAACAGACTTATTTTCAAAATGCTACTGGCCCAAGCAGACCATACGTTCCTCCACCAATCCAACAGCAACAGCCCTAGTAACAGCAAACAGTTGAGGCCCCTCCGTAACCTTCCCTTGAAGAACTTGTGAGGCAAATGACTATGCAAAACATGCAATTTCAGCAAGAGACCAGAGCCTCCATTAAGAGCTTAACTAATCAGATGGGACAGTTGACTACACAGTTAAATCAACAACAGTACCAGAATTCTGATAGATTTCCTTCTCAATCTGTCCAAAATCCCAAAAATGTGAGTGCCATTACATTGAGGTCAGGAAAGCAGTGTCAAGGACCTCAACCAGTAGCATCTTTCTCATCCGCCAATGAACCTGCCCAACCTCACTCTACTCCAGAAAAAGATGATGACAAAAATTTAAAGAGTAAGTTACCTAACAATTTCTATGCAGGTGAATCTAAAGAGAAGCAGCATATCCCTCTTCCATTCCCTCCAAGAGCAATTTCCAACAAAAAAATGGAAGAGGCAGAGAAGGAGATCTTGGAAACATTTAGGAAAGTAGAGGTAACCATACCTCTGCTGGATGCAATAAAGCAAATTCCAAGATATGCTAAATTCTTGAAGGAGTTGTGCACTAATAAGCGGAAGCTTAAAGGAAGTGAAAGAATTAGTATGGGCAGAAATGTTTCCGCATTGATTGGTAAATCTGTTCCCCAAATCCTTGAAAAATGTAAAGATCCAGGTACATTCAGCATACCTTGTATTATAGGGAACAATAAGTTTGACAATGCCATGCTATATTTAGGAGCTTCTGTTAGTGTTATGCCTATGTCTATTTTTAATTCTCTATCTCTAGGTCCTTTCTAGTCAACTGATGTGGTAATTCATTTAGCTAATAGAAGTGTTTCCTATCCTGCTGGTTTCATAGAGGATGTCATAGTTAGAGTTGGTGAGCTGATTTTCCCTATTGATTTTTATATTTTAAATATGGAGGAGGGATTTTCTAAAGGATCAGTTCCCATCGTTCTAGGCAGACCTTTTATGAAAACTGCTAGAACTAAGATAGATGTATATGCAGGCACGCTATCTATGGAGTTTGGTGATATAACTGTTCATTTTAATATTCTTGATGCTATGAAACACCCATCTGAAGATCTTTTTGTATTTCGTGTTGAAATAATTGACCATATTGTTGATGAATACATGACTGATCTTCATTCTAATCTGCATGCCTGTCACTCTTCATGCATTGAATCTGAATTTGCACTTGATCATATGTCTAAATTTGAAGCTGAGAGTGAATCTGAATTTGATATTGATTACATGTCTAGTGATGTCTTACCTCTTGAGATTGATTTTATAGAGTCAGATCGAACTAACCATGTTTCAGTAAGTACACAAACCTCGGACTTTCTTCATGAGGTGCAGGCTGAGAAACCATCTCTTTCTACCACTATCCAACCGCCCACACCAAAATTGATGCCTCTGCCATCAAATTTAAAATATGCTTACTTGGATGATAGCAAAAGTTTTCCAATAATTATATCTGCCTCCCTTGCTGATAAGCAAGAGGGGAAGTTGTTATCTGTTCTCAAGAAGCATAAGAAAGCTATAGGCTAGACCCTGGCAGATATTCCTGGTATTAGCCCATCCACATGTATGCATCGAATAAATTTAGAAGATGGGGCTAAACCAGTAAGACAGCCACAGAGAAGAATCAACCCGGTGATTCTTGATGTAGTGAAGAAGGAGGTAACCAAGCTTTTGCAAGCTGGAATCATTTATCCTATCTTCGAGAGCCAATGGGTGAGTCCCGTCCAGGTAGTTTCGAAGAAAACCGGCCTCACCGTGATAAAAAATGAGAAGGATGAGCTGATTCCTACTCGGGTGCAAAACAGTTGGAGAGTATGCATCGACTATAGGAGGCTAAACCAGGTTACCAAAAAAGACCATTTTCCCCTGCCATTCATTGACCAGATGCTTGAACGCTTGGCAGGTAAGTCTCACTACTGTTTCCTTGATGGTTTTTTTGGTTATATGCAAATCACTATTGCTCCTGAGGATCAGGAAAAGACCACATTCACCTGCCCCTTCGGCACTTTTTCCTATAGGAGGATGCCTTTCGGCCTATGCAATGCCCCTGATACCTTCCAGCGGTGCATGACTAGTATTTTTAGTGATTTTTTAGAAAATTGCATAGAGGTGTTTATGGATGATTTCACTGTATATGGATCCTCTTTTGATGTTTGCTTGGATAGTCTGGAAAAGGTTTTGAATAGATGCACTGAAACTAACCTTGTTCTAAATTTTGAAAAATGTCATTTTATGGTTGAGCAAGGTATAGTTTTAGGCCACATTATTTCCAATAAAGGCATTGAAGTAGATCCTGCAAAAATTTATGTTATTTCACAATTGCCTTACCTTTCTTGCGTGCGAGAGGTGCAATCTTTTCTTGGTCATGCAAGATTCTATAGGCGCTTTATAAGAGATTTTAGCAAAGTATCCCTTCCACTATCCAACTTGTTGCAAAAGGAGGTGGAGTTTGACTTTAATGATAAATGCAAAGAGGCTTTTGATTGCCTCAAAAGAGCATTGACTACCACCCCCATAATCCAGGCACCCGACTGGACAGCCCCTTTTGAGCTTATGTGTGATGCATCAAATTATGCATTGGGGGCTGTCCTTGCTCAAAAAATTGATAAATTACCTAGGGCGATATATTATGCTTCTAGGACTTTAGATGCTGCCCAAGCGAATTATACTACTACTGAGAAAGAGCTACTAGCCATAGTTTTTGCTCTTGAAAAATTTCGTTTTTATTTGCTTGGTACTCGCATTATTGTTTATACTGACCATGCAGCTTTAAAGTACTTGTTGCAGAAGGCTAATTCAAAGCCTAGGTTGATCCAATGGATGCTCTGGCTCCAAGAGTTTGACTTGGAGATCCGTGATAGGAGCGGAGCACAAAATTTAGTTGCTGATCATTTGAGTCGGATCGAACATGTGTCTGATGAGGACTCACCCATTCGGGATGATTTCCCGGATGATCATTTATATATATTGTATAGTATTTTTGATTCTCTTTCTACTCCCTGGTTTGCTAACATTGTCAATTATTTAGTTGCTTCTGTTTTTCCCCCTTTAGCATCTAAGGCCCAAAAAGATAAAATTAAAAGTGATGCTAAGCATTTTATTTGGGATGACTCCTACTTGTGGAAATTGTGTAGTGATCATGTCATTAGACGATGCATTCCATATCATGAGACTGACTCAGTCCTGCAGTTATGTCATTCTTCCGCACCGGGAGGTCATCTGGGTGTTCAAAGGACAGCCCGCAAAGTGCTTGATTGTGGCTTTTATTGGCCCACCATCTTTAAAGATGCGTGGAAGATTTGTAGCACTTGTGAGCAGTGTCAAAGAGCAGGAAGTGCATTTACATGGTGACAACAAATGTCTCAGCAACCTATGCTATTTTGTGAGGTGTTTGATGTCTAGGGTATAGATTTCATGGGCCCTTTTTCCTGTTTCTTTTGGTTATGTTTACATTCTCCTTGCAGTTGATTATGTTTCAAAATGGGTGGAAGCCAAGCCCACTAGAACTAATGATGCTAAGGTTGTTGTAGATTTTGTCAGATCTTATCTGTTTTGCAGGTTTGGAGTACCTAAAGCAATCGTTAGTGATCAAGGAACCCATTTTTGCAACAAATCAATGCATGCCTTGCTTAAAAAGTATGGGGTTGTCCACAAGGTATCCACACCATACCACCCCCAAACCAATGGACAGGCAGAAATTTCTAACAGGGAGATCAAGAGAATTTTAGAGAAGATTGTGCAACCAAGCAGGAAAGATTGGAGTACCAGGCTAGATGATGCTCTTTGGGCACATAGGACTGCCTACAAAGCACCCATAGGAATGCCTCCTTATCGGGTTGTCTTTGGAAAGGCATGTCATCTTCCAGTGGAGATTGAGCACAAAGCATATTGGGCAGTGAAGACTTGCAACTTCTCTATGGATCAAGCTGGTGAAGAAAGAAAGTTGCAACTGAGTGAGTTAGATGAGATCCGCCTAGAAGCGTATGAGAATGTCAAGTTCTACAAAGAAAAGACCAAGAAGTTCCATGATAGCATGATAATTAAGAAGGACTTCATGGTTGGGCAAAAAGTGTTATTGTATAACTCTAAGCTCGGACTCATGAGTGGTAAGTTGAGGTCTAAGTGGATTGGTCCTTTTGTTGTTACTAATGTTTTTCCTTATGGTACAGTTGAGATCAAAAGTGACTCCACAAACAAGAGCTTCAAGGTCAATGGACACCGACTTAAGCCATTCCTCACAAACCCTTCTTTAGTGGATGCAGTGGTAGAAGAGACTTCCTTACTCCACCCTACTCTTCCTCCACCATGACTTAGGGATTTTTTCTTTCCAACCTCCTTCTTTACTTTTATTACATTTGCTTGATTCTATTTGATGGTTTAATTGCTCTTAATCTTTTAATTGTGTTACATTGAGGACAATGTGTTGTTTCAGTATAGGGGGGGTGTTCTTTAGTTTTGGTTTTGTTAGTTGTGTTAAATTAGTTTAATTTTGTTAGTTTTGTTGGGTTCTAGTTTAATTTTGGTCAATTTTGTTTGCATGTACAACTTTGCATGTTTTTCTTTGAATTATAGGATATGTTCAAGAAATGGGTAATTGTTCTGAAAATAAAAGTCTCTTGACATTGTGTGATTTGAAATCCTTGTTTTTCCCCTACATGTCATGATAGTTTTGAAAGCTCAATTTGAAAGTGATAGGTTTACCTTTGTGAGAATTTGAGCCATCCATCATCATAATCTTTTGGTGTGTTTTGCCCCATTGATAGCTTGCACAATAGCCTTGGCTTAATTCTTGTTGATGCTTCCTAATTGACATGCATATTTGAAAATGATTTAGGCAATTTTGTTCTTATAAGCTTCTAGCCAAATGGACTTACCTTGAATTAATTCCTTTGATAGCCCCTTTGAGCCTATGTTCCCCTTTCTTTGTTTTGAAGCTCATTACAAGCCTTAAGTAAAAAACCATGATATCACCTTACCCTTAAGGAATTTTGGAGCTTTGAAATTGTTTTGGGAATAAGCTGGGAATAAGTGTGGGGGTATATTTCATTGGAAGATATGATTTTTGGCCATGATTGATGTATTTGTATATTGCCTAGTTCTTGCTTTAATCTTCAAATTCGTTCGTCAAAAAAAAAATTCAATTGCTGCAAATTTGTATTGCTAAAAAAAAAGAAAATAAAAGAAGAAAAGAAGTGAAGTTGAATAAATGAGTTCTTGTTATGAAGACTCGATTTGGGAGCCTTGGTTGATTTTGTTGATATTAGAGGGATTGGGTTTACTACTTGTGCTTAATTTCCACTTATTCACCATTGCTCCTCTATTCCTTTGGGATTTAGCTACTTATTCCATATTCTTCTTCCCTACCTTGTCCTTGGCCCCATTACAACCTTTAAAGACCTTTTGATCCTCATGTGCATGTGTTTGTCAAGTTGTTGTCAATTTTAGAATTTTGCCAAGTCTATGTGGTGGTTGTTTTCATGGGTGCTTCGAGAGTAAACAGTAGCCTAGACACTTGAGAGATAGAGTGTATATCTTGTGAGACTTTATCACTTTTCATTCTTGAGCTAATTAACTATTTTGCCATGATTGGGTTGCTTGGATGATTTTCACGAATGTCTTGACTCGTTGGATCTCTTCATGTTAGATGTTACCCATTCCTTTCATTCCTTGATATTCATTGAGAAATATGTAAATGTTTGTGTTTGTCTCTCTTTGATATCCTTGGATTTTGTTCTTTATTTCATTTTGCCCAGGAGTGCAAAAGGCTAAGTTTGGGGGGTTTTGATGTGCCATTATTTTCTCCTATTTCTTAACCCTTTTTGCACCATTTTAAATACTGATTAATCTTAATTGTCAAATTAATTAGGCAGTTTTATTATTTGGGCTCATTCAGCTAATTTGATGTTTTAAATCTAATTTCAGGAATTAATGAAGCATTGGGCTTGGGCTTGAATCCATAATTGGGCTTGGACTTGAAGAGGGCAGACTATTTTATTCTACAAAATTATATCTTATCTTATCTTATCTTATCTAGATATTATTTAGATTTGATCTCATCTAGATATTATTTCATCTAGATCTTATCATATCTTATCTTATCTAGATTTGATTTTATTTTATTTATGGGCTTGAATTTAAAACAGATTTGTAAGCTTTGGGGTTGGAAAACTATATAACAGCACCAAGGTTCAAGTTTAGGCTCTCTCTCTCTCTCTCCTCTCTCTCTCTTCTATTTTTCGTTTTCAGTTTTAGTCTCTCTTCTCTTTCTCTTTTATTTTCGTTTTTTACAATTCCAGTTCAGACTTTTAGTTTTACCAATAAAATTTCGTTCTCTATTTGATTAATGGAAGGCTAAGTCCATCGCGTTGTTTTCTCTTGAGGATCAAGCACAGTTCTCTTTGAGGTTCTATTATTACTGTTAAATTCTGTTCAGTTTTTCCTCTTCACTAATTACTCTGAATTTGTTGCTTTTAATTCATGCATGCTTAGTGCTTGATTAATTGTCTCTACGCTTAATTTACGTTCATGCTTAGTGATCGTTTATGAGTAATTGGTGTATGTGATGCTTAATCACATAATGAATGCCTTATGTTGAATTTCGCTTAGTAATTTAATTTAGGGTTGGATTAAGTGGTTAAACTAATAAAGGATAAACTCAAGCAACCTAGGATAAGAGACTTGCTTGTGAATCAAGGGGAAGCAACGTATTTTAATTCTGATATTTTTCTAATTCAATTTTACTCGCTATTTAATTTACAAAAGCAAAC
This sequence comes from Glycine max, assembly GCF_000004515.6. Lineage (NCBI taxonomy): Eukaryota > Viridiplantae > Streptophyta > Magnoliopsida > Fabales > Fabaceae > Glycine > Glycine max. Next base: position 26,602,177 of record NC_016089.4, read on the forward strand.
AACCCCCCCCCCCCCCAATTTGTTACTATTTCCTACTATCTGTTATGAACATTTGGTTGATCATTGCTCGTTGGGAAACAACCTAGGATCACTTCCTAGTTACTACATTTTAATGTTTATTTGATTCGGGTATGGCCTCAATCAGTGTGCAAAACATGACTTCAAAATTATGTATTTCCCCTTTTTATTTTTTATGTATTTTCCCTTTTTATATTTTTTTTGGGTCGACAAGGGTGTTTCCCTCGCTCCTACATATCCTCAGGTGCGATGAGGAATCCAGACCTACAAAGTTCTTCAAGTCTAAAAGTTTGTTTGTTAAATTGATTTTTATCTTTTTGAAAGATTGATTTTAGTAGCGAACAAAAGGGGGTCGTTGAAGGCATTGGACCTTGAAATGATGTTTGAAAAGCGAAGAGAATCGTTAAGGCATTGGACCTTGAAACGATCTTCTCAAGTTTGAAAGGCGGAGAGAATCGTTAAGGCTTTGGACCTTGAACGATCTTCTCAAGTTTGAAAGGCAGAGAGAATTGTTAAGGCGATGGACCTTGAACGATCTTCTCAAGTTTGAAAGGCGGGGAGAATCGTTAAGGCGTTGGACCTTGAACGATTCTCTCAAGTTTGAAAGGGCAAAAGAGACCATTAAGGCGTTGGACCTTTGAACGGATTCAAGCGATTTTCATGGATAAAATCTTGTATATGGGTTAATTTTAACTTTGGTTCCACTTATTTACTTTCAAACTTATTAAAAGATAACTTGCAAATTGAATGACTGGTTAAAACTTTATTTCACACTGATGGAAAGAGGTTACAGCACAAACGATCGGTTGAAATTTTATTTTACAATGATCGAGTGAGATTATAACACAAACAATCAGTTGAAATTTTATTTTACAGTGATAAAGTGATATCACGGCACAAATGATCAGTCAAAATCGCTTTATACAAAGAAACTAGATCACTAATGGTAGAAAAATGAGATGAAGATGTGAAAAACAACAAGAGGGACCCTTAACGGTGCATAGAGTGAACTCAAAGCTTCAAAATAAAAACTAATCGGTCGATGAATGAAGAACAGTGTAGGAATGGATCACGGAAGCGATTCGAAAGTGCCTCAGCCTCATTTTTGTCTTTTTGTTTCTCCTTGTCACTAATTTCACCAAAAACCTCTCAATATATGATGCTGACCCCTTCTCCTTTGCCCCCTCACGCCTATTTATAAGAAATGAGGGGTGGAGGTTGCATGGCAGCTCGCTCAAGTGAGCTGGTTACTTCACCCCTAAGTTTTCTGGTGGCCTAGGTGAGCCAGAGGCTGGCTTGGGCGAGCCAAGGGCCTGTAAAAGTCACCAAATTACCATTTTTCCCTCCCTTTTGAGTATTTTTTGTATTCTTTTCCGAAACATCGAAAAACCTTCAGATTGCGCGGTAACTGGTGTCAAGAAGCTCAATCCGACTAGCAAGAATAAAAAAGTTAGCAAATGAAGGTCCCCGGACCAAATTAGGGTATGACAGTTGCCCCTCTTTACTTATCTTTTATTGAAAATAAAAGGGAAGTGAAGATAAAGACACTAATTTCGTTCGAGCGACCTTGCTATTCGACCAGGCAACTGGCGAAAACCAAGGAAGTGAAACTGAGGAAACATGAAGACATTGAAGTTCTTCTCTCTCTCTTTTTTTTTCAAAGCATAGAAATAAAGGACGTTGAGTCCTATGAACCACAAACAAGGACAAAATACATTGAAGTTTTTGAGATGAAGACATTGTCGTCTTTAAAAGCGTAAATGGCTGAAGACATTGTCGTCTTTGAAATGTAAATAAAGATATTGTCGCCTTTTGAAAGCGTAAATGACTGAAGACATTGTCGTCTTTTGAAATGTAAATGAAGGCATTGTCACCTTTTGAAATCATAAATGACTGAAGACATTGTCGTATTTTGAAATGTAAATGAAGACATTGTCGTCTTTTGAAATGTAAAGGAGCAGATGACCTTGATTGTCTCTGCAAGACAAAAGACTATGATGGTCTTTGAAAATGAGCAGATGACCTTGATTGTCTCCGAAAGACAAAAGACCATGATAGATGACAGAGGACTTTGAGTCCTATGGAAGCATAAAGACCTCTTTAAGTCCTATGAAAGACAAAAGCGAGGACTTTGAGTCCTGTGAAAAGATAAAGGTGAGGACTTTGAGTCCTATGAAAGATAAAAGCGAGGACTTTGAGTCCGATGAAAGATAAAAGCGAGGACTTTGAGTCCTATGAAACAAGCCAATAGGTATTAGTACCAAGGGGCTCAACCTTGTGAGAAAGCAAGAGGTTGACTCTTTGAGAGGGCCTTTCATCCTAAACTCAAAAGATAGGACATTAGATTTGGAAAATTGGTATATACAGAGAAGTTTATGCACTTACGAACATGATTTTTGGGATGTAGATGCATGCAACCTTCATCTTGAAATGCTAGTAATGCAAATGGTTTTGAACCATGAAAATTGTGTAATGCTCATGACATTCTTTCCTATTTTTGTGATTTTGATTTTGATTTGATATTTTTCTTTTTGTGGATAACACAGATTGACTTTTTTTTAAAAAAAAAAAAATGTGATAACTCATGCAACCTCATCCTATTTTTTGCAAATCTCTTCGGGGACTCCCTCAGAGTGTATGTTTTGTTTGATTTAATCACTTGACAATTTCGAAGTGACGACAATGGAGTCATTTGACATTTAATCAATCAACCAAAATATTGATCCTAGGGTTTTCCCCCTTTCTTTTTTAAGAAAATTTCGATTATTCTGCACAGCAAGAAAATATAAGGCTTTGGGACCAATCGCATGCACCATTGAAGGATGGCAATGGACTGTTGCATTTTGGTATATGACCAAGTGAAACTTTCTTGATTTAAGGTCATAAAGTGATGCCATGGGTCTGTTGATCCCACTGAAACTAGATGCATGAGCTGATCCCGAAAGAATTTATACAACAAAGGCAACCCTTGGATTCAAAAGGAACCCTAAGGAGTCATGCCTAAGCGACTATATCAAATGTACCCTACTATCACCATTGCCTTTGGGCATTTTCCATGAGCTTCTGGTTGAATAAGTTTTCTTCTCAAATGTGCAAGTACGAAACCTCGAGGATTCTCTTTTTTTCATATATTTTTCAACAATCACAAGCGTATGAGGGTTTCATTCCAAAATCCCAACTTAAAAGCAAAATTAGTCATTCCTTGATCCATATGGGCTTTATTGGGCTTGTAACGTGGTCAGAGGTAAGAGGGCTATGAAAGAAAGGATTAGAGAGGCTCAAAGAGTGTTTGAGGGTTATATTGAGTAAGAACCTTGAGAGAATTGCTTGTACCTTTTGGGTTGGGCTTCACTCCTTTTGCCTTATACATTAATCTTTCGTTGCGCTTTTGTGCCTTTCTTGTAAAATCTAGAGATCTTTGTCTCTCTTTTTTTTCTTCACTCGCCTTTTGGCGGATTTTTTTTTCTTTTTATTGTTGCCCAACTTCATGCATGTATTGTTGCATTGCTCTTCCCGGTAGTTCCCACTCAGGGTTTCTATTTTGCTTTTGCTATTTTTTTTGTTGTTTTTAGAAAACAAATGTGCTTTGGCTCATAGAGGGTAGCAAGGGATAAATTAGTGTTTGGGATGTTGAAACATGGCCATGCGTCATTTCAAATCTTAACTAAGATCCTTTTTTAGTTTGGATTTTGGGACGAAACCTTAATAACACGCCCCTAATTGTTTTTTTTTTTTGTTTTTTTTCAACCCTAATTTTTGCTTAGGCTGCCCTTTCGGGTTTTCAACCTATCGGATGAGACATTTTGATCTGCCCCTAGGTTCCCTTGAAGCTCATGCATGGTGCCTCTCATTGCCCCAGTGTAGGGCTCTAAGGCATCTATTGTTATCTTTTGTCATGACCTTGTAGCATGGAAAAATGAAAGAAACTGTGCAGGTTCTCGAAAATGAATTTTCAAGGACGAGAAATATTGAAAGGACCGAATTGACAGATTAAGTCAAACGACTCTTGTTCTTGATAACTCATTTTCCTCTCAAAAAGACAACTTTTAAGAATGAGGTCACGTGAATGTCTGTACTTTTGATTTAAAAAAAAAACAGTCAATCAAACATTTTTTTTCTTTTTTTTTTTACTTTACTTGTTGTTTACAGCACCTCTACCAAACGAGAAGTATCTGATTGAACAGACTTGGAGATCAACTCAGGAGTGTAGGTCACTTGAGCAAATAAACCAACGGCTTACATTCACGTTCCAGTGAAAGTTAAATAAGCAAAGATGTAATTATGAGAGAGTGAGATAAGGACATCAAATTTATCAATATTATTAGCATTGTGACTGTTGTTTACAGTAATGGAATAAATTTGAAAATCCTAATGAGTCATTGGAGACATATAACAACAACCTTCACATTGCCCCAAGCATCATACATGGTATTTCTTGACAACATCATAATTTATGAGCGATTCTCCTCCTCAAATTTTAGCCAGCCTGCATCAATCATACTTTGCACCTTATGTTTTAGGGTCTTACAATGCTCAATGGAATGCCCAGGACTCCTCCATGATAAGCACATGTTGCGTTTGAGTTGTATCCTCGGAAAAATGGAGGTTGAGGAACCTTGGCTAGGGTTATGGCTACCATTGCATTATTGAGTACATATTGGAGCAAGTTAGCATACGACACCAGAATTAGGGTGAATTCTACAGACTTCTTGGCTGGAAAATTCCTTCCCTGGTTGGTGTTTTGGTTTGTGTTATGGATGGTGTTTGGTATTGGATGATTTAGGGGTGGCTTTTGCGGATGATTGGGCGTTCTTGACTGGTAGGGTGGTGGGTATTGATTTTGTTGAGCTGGAGGAGAATTTGGCCATGTAGGAATGACAGTCACAGCATGGGTTCCTCCCTCATTCTTACTCTCTCCATTTTCCCCAGGCTTCCCATTCATCAAAGCAAGATAGTCAAATTTGCCTCTTCTCAGACCCACTTCAATTCTTTCGCCAGCGAAAACTACATTGGCAAAGCTTGCAGGCGTGTAACCCACCAACTTCTCATAGTAGAACACTAGTAATGTGTCTACTATCATTGTTATCATCTCCCTTTCCATCATGGGAGGTGCTACTTGAGCTGCCAGATCCCTCCACCGTTGGGCATATTCTTTGAAAGATTCATGCTCTTTTTTACACATGCTCTATAGATGCATCCTATTCAGAGCCATATCAGAATTGTACTGATACTGCCTAGTGAAGGCAAACATTAGGTCCTTCCAAGAATGGACTCGGGAAGGTTCCAAATTAGTATACCAGGTGACGGCTACCCCAGTAAGACTTTCCTGGAAGAAATGCATCAACAGTTTTTCATCTTTCGAGTATGCTCCCATTTTCCTGCAATACACATTCAGGTGATTCTTGGGGCAGGTAGTCCCCTTGTACTTATCAAAATCTGGCACTTTGAACTTCAGAGGGATGACGATGTCAGGCACTCAGCACAATTCTGCCATGTCAACGAAAGCATAATCTTCTCCTCCTTCTATGGCCTTGAGCCTTCCCTCTATATGATCAAATTTCCCTCTTTCCACCATAGCAGGAGGGACTCTCCCCACCGCAAAATGCAAGGGTTGTGGTTGTGGGCGAAACTGAAGGCCCCCCAAAGTGTTTGGTAGGGGTACGCCACAAAACGCCTACCCCTCAGTGGCGTGTTCGAGGCAAAGCTCGGAGTCGACTAGATTGTGGTCTCGAGATGCTTCATGCATCTCCCCCATGAGTTGAGAGACATGTGCATGATCAGATTGAGGTTGTTGGCTCTCAATGGGCATGGGTACGGAGTTGTCGACATTCTCATTGGGAGTGTGTGCAACATTAGGTGCCATATAGTTAGGAGGCAAGCCATATGATGGGAAGGAATGCTTGTTTTGAACTTGCACAAAATGGGGGCCACCCGTACTTCATAATGCTTCACTTGTCTGCCCTACCATATCTGAGGCAGGATGATTTACTTGATCGAAGCCAAATGGGTGAGTTGGGTCCACTTCTGTGGTGGTACTTGAGGCAACAACTGTGGCCGCATTGACCTCCATCATTCTTTTCATACTCATCATGGCTTCCATCATTGTGGACATTTGCTCTTTCATGGCCTCCATGTCAGACTTCATTTGCCCTTGCACCTCCTCTATTTCACTCATTACTCTAGCTCTGGCACGCGTTCAGCAAGGGCACCGTAAAGTGCATTCTTTCCTTTTGATTACAATGATTACAGTTATGATTTCAAGGACATAATGCAATAAGCAATGCCACAAGTGTGAAAAGAAAAATAAGCATGGATGTACGTGAATGATGCATTGTTGAAGTATTGCGAATTTTACATAGGACACAGGGTCGAATCAATTTAGATTTTCATTAAAACAACATGGTTCATCACATATTGTCAAAGTGAAAATGGATATAAAACATGGATGTCAACTGTCTTTAATTTTTTGTAAATTATTTAGCTCGATCATGTGTTGGCAGTAGACAAAGAAGCGATGTAAACCGATCCATCTTCTGCCCCAACTTTTGCAAGCTGGTTACTTCCATACTTGACCTTGACTTGATGAACTTTTCCTTAAAACATGTTCTTGGTTCAACCCCATAATCCAAGGAATAGAAATTTTGATCGCCAATACTTCGACAACATATCATAGAGATGAATGACTAGGGCATACTTATGCTATGCATGTATTTATGAGATCGACATGAGATGCCCCAGGAACCCTTATTTTCCTAGTTAACCATGCATTAGGTATCATGTTCACATGATCTTCAATCATTTTTAAAGAGAAATGAGTGTATAATCCCAACATGATTGGTTTATATCCATCATCATGGTACCGAACACATGTAACTAAGAATGTGGTGTGACTTTCTTTTGTTTTTTTTTTTGCTTTATTTTGTTTTTTTTTTCAAAGGAAAATGCAAGGATGATGCATGAGGGAACATAACATGCAAATTGTGAAAATAGAATGTATGCAGTTGGCAGAACACAAGCATGCCAAACGAAGATGAATGATAATGCAATGGCTCATGCAAATGCAGTGCGTGAATATGATAAATGATAAAACACAAGAATGATATGTCCATTATGATGCCATGAAGAGATGCATGATGCAATCAAGGAACATGCCAGAGTGAGTTTGCTATGTGCCCCATAATTCAGGAACCTAATGGAAAGGATCCAAAAGTCCACTTCTAGTGACAATTTCCAAGGGTGGTTTCATGTAACTTTACTGAATTCTAGAGATATCATCCTCTTAGGTGATACATCATGGCAATCGGGACTATCAGCGGCAATGCATCACCAAAGGAGGAAAACTCTAGATGAGGCTTCACTGTTTCAAGCAAGTCAGAGACCCAGCATGACCACAGATCGACCTCCACTCCTTATGGCTCACATAGACCCGGGTATAAGGCCTAGCATCTCAATGTGTGTGCGAGGTGTAGGCGCCATGTGTGCGTAGAATAAATATTTCTAACTATGAATGTAATTAATAGACAAACACAACAACATAGCAAAGGTTATATACAAATATGGACAAAACAAAAGAGAAAAGGGAAAATAAATAAAGAAGAAGTCATGATAAAAGCATTGCACACTGATTGAATAGCCTAACTCTCTAACAGTCCCTAGTGGAGTCGCCAACTGTCACAACCTGCCCTTCGGCGAGGGTGCGAAAAGGCCAAAATTTGATAGGCCAAAGCATTTTTCTCCAAAGGAGAAAACGAGCGGAGTCGCCACCAACGTTTATTCCAGGAAAACGTTAGAAAAAATCAAAAAGACGCAGGTTCGTGAATTTTGAAAATAAGGGTTCGGGAGTTGTTTATGCATAGGGAAGGTATTAGCACCCCACATGCCCATCACAAGGGACGGAAACCTTTAATTGAGTGTGCAAAACATGACTTCCAAATTATGTATTTCCCCTTTTTTATTTTTTTATGTATTTTCCCTTTTTATATTTCTTTGGGGTTGACAAGGGTGTTTCCCTCACTCCTAAGTATCCTAAGGTGCGATGAGGAATTCAGACCTACAAAGTTCTTCAAGTCTAAAAGCTTGTTTGTTAAATTTATTTTTATCTTTTTGAAAGATTGATTTTAGTTGCGAACAAAAGGGGGTCGTTTAAGGTGTTGGACCTTGAAATGATGTTTGAAAAGAAAAGAGAATCGTTAAGGCATTGGACCTTGAAACAATCTTCTCAAGTTAGAAAGGCGGAGAGAATCGTTAAGGCATTGCACCTTGAAGGATCTTTCAAGTTTGAAAGGCGGAGAGAATCGTTAAGGCGATGGACCTTGAACGATCTTTTCAAGTTTGAAAGGCGGAGAGAATTGTTAAGGCGTTGGACCTTGAACGATTCTCTCAACTTTGAAAGGGCAAAAGAGACCGTTAAGGCGTTGAACCTTTGAACGGATTCAAGCAATTTTTATGGATAAAAGCTTGTTTATGTGTTAATTTTAACTTTGGTTCTACTTATTTACTTTCAAACTTATTAAAAGATAACTTGCAAAGTGAATGACCGGTTAAAAATTTATTTAACATTGATGGAAAAAGGTTACAACACAAATGATCGGTTGAAATTTTATTTTACAATGATCGAGTGAGATTTCAACACAAACGATTGGTTGAAATTTTATTTTACAGTGATAAAGTGAGATTACGACACAAACGATCGGTCGAAATCGCTTTATACAAAGAAACTAGATCACTGATGGTAGAAGAATGAGATGAAGATGTGAAAAACAACAAGAGGGACCCCTAAGGGTGCATAGAGTGAATTCAAAGCTTCAAAATAAAAACTAATCAGTCGACGAACGAAGAACAGTGTAGGAATCGGTCACGGGAGTGATTCGAAAGTGCCTCGACCTCATTTTTTTCTTCTTCTTTCTCCTTCTTCTCACTAATTTCACCTAAAACCTCTTAATATATGATGTTGACCCCTTCTCCTCTACCCCCTCAGGCCTATTTATAGGAAATTAGGGGTGGAGGTTGCACAACAGCTCATCCAGGTGAGCTCAGCTCTCCCAAGCGAGCTGGTAACTTCACCCCTAAGTTTTCTGGTGGCCCAGGTGAGCCAAGGGCCTGTAAAAGTCACCAAATGACAATTTTGCCCTGCCTTTTGGGTATTTTTTGTATTCTTTTCTGAAACATCGAAAAACCTTTGAATTGTGCGGCAACTAGTGTCAAGCAGCTCAATCCAGCTAGCAAGAAACGTTAGCAAATGAAGGTCGCCGGACGAAATTAGGGTATGACACTTATATATTCCACTTTCATTGTGAATGAAAAACCAAAAGCATATGATAGGTTTTGATGCAATCCTACCCCCCAAGGGCATTGGATAGAAGACTCCAAGAAGATTAGGCCAGAGATGCAAGAGAAGGCCCTAGGGTTCTCATGAGCCTTAGGGTAGATTTTGGGCCCATGGGCTAAGTATGAGCCCACTTATCTTTGTACATATTAGATTAAGGTTTCATTATTTTTGGGCCTTGAATTTATGTCTCCATAATGTAGGTAGGGTACTCTAGAAATGTAGGATTTTTCAGCCCTTGTATTTTAAGACACCTAGACTATAGTTTTTGTATTAGGGTTAGTTTTGTAATTTCACATGCATTAAGTGAATATTTGATGTGTGTGTTGGGAAATAAATTTAATTGAATTGGGAGAAGCCCAATCCAATTAAATTTTAGAGGGGGAGGTGAGCATTTGATTGCTACATCTCATTGCCACATCATATAGTCACACTTTGTGCATGTCCTTCATACTTTACATGCCTTATGACACCTAAACACACTTAGTGGAGAATCTTGGACTTGATCTTGGATTAGTGGGCTAAATCATAGCTAAAATTCACTAATCATAATTAGTAAAATTTTGGCTCCACAAATTCATTGATCTTGTTAGCACTGCCACACCTCTTAGGCTTGATATTATTCCTCAAGTAAAGGAGTTGTTGGATGAGGGTTTGGTTCATAAGAGCTTAAATCCTTGTGCTTTGTTGGTGCCCAAAATAGGTATTATTGGGCATCAAATCCCTAAAATAGGTGATATGATGAATGTGTTGAGTGGTGCAACCCTCTTTTGTAAAATCACTCATGTGCCCAACATCTTCAAGATTCGTGTAGATAGGGACTCATTAGGTAGGTTTGTTCTTATTTTTAGTTTCAATACAAACTTAGGTGCTCATATGGGACACCTTAGGTTTGGCGTACTTTTTGGTAGGAATAATCAACATGAAATTACAGAAAAAGGTATGCTTTATTGCATTACTTTCTTTAATTTTTTTAAATAGTAATCAACGGGTTCCCACGAACACTAAGAGAATAAAGGTCATTCCTGAGTGGCCCACTCCACCAAGTATAAGGAAAATTTGGGGCTTCCATGACTTAACAGACTTTTACAAAAGGTTTGTCCCATATTTTTCTATACTTGTAGCACCACTCATTGAGTTGGTGAGGAACTATGTTCCCTCATGGGAAGATGCCCGAGAAATGGGTTTTCAGCCTTACCTTAAGTACTCCCTTAAATATTAAAAATCATGCTACATAGTCCCTCAAATAAATTTTTCCTACTAGTTGTTGATAAGATCAATAAAACAAATATCTTGATCAGGATTATATCAAAATTTACAAAATAATATAAATTGTTATAATAAAAAATTAATCACACTAATTTCAAAACTTATCTATTTCTTCTCCATGTTCCTAAGTTGTTGGGTGAGAACAAAGTTTATAGTTAAAAAGTTTCTTCATCACCATAATTTTGCAAGAAAACACAACCAAAATTAAGGAAGCGCTTCAGTTAACAAAAACAAGAAAGAATGTGCTTCAGCCTGTGTCTCATACAAAACGGTTTACATATTTAAAATGCAAGCACAAGAGCAAGAAATACATGATAAAGCATGCGTTGTAATGCTTCCATGGTCATGATTAAATTTTGCTACAAATCATGTTTGAATTAATCAATGTTGAACCGGAAATTAACCCTTAAACGGGGATGTAATGGTACAACTTCACATCAATGTGCCTTGAGAAGGGACCTAGATCTCCTTATAAGCCAATGATTATACATTGACAAGAAAAGAAGGTAGGAAGTAGGAACTATCCTGATAGAAGGGGTGGCAGTGGATCCAATGATGGTAGCAACTGGTGACGGTAATGGTAGCAATAATAATAACAATAATGGTGATGACAATGATGACCAAGTTTTAAAAACAGTCCGTGACTATGATTTGGGTTGCAACATCAAATTTTTTTAACTATCCGCGATCACAATTGGAACTGCATTGATCGCATTTGTTCATGATTTGTTATGATATCAACAAACATGATGAAACCATAATGTGACCACAATCGATATTTAAAACCTTGATGACAACAATGATAATGGTGGTTGTAGTGATTCTTTAATAAACAAAGTTTTAGAGGAAATGATAAATTTGTATAATATAAAGTAGTGGTTACAACATTGTTTACTGTGTATATTGGAATAAATTGTTATCTAAAATTCATTTAAAATATTAACTATTTCAAAGATAAAGTAATCTTATATCTTATCACAATCAACACTTCTAATGAAATATATTTTAAACTACATTTTCTTATATTAATGATTTTTCTTAATAAAATTTTAATTGAAACAAATATATACATACATATACACATATATATATATATATATATAGAGAGAGAGAGAGAGAGAGAGAGACAGAGAGACAGAGAGACAGAGACTTATTATTAATTTTAATTGAAAGAATTATGCTTATGTTTCCATTACTTGTTTTAATTTGTATAATATGAAGGTGTGGGTTTTAACATGTTTACCAATATATATTCAAATAAATTGTTATCTAAAAATCATTTAAAAGATAAATTATTCCAAAAGATAAACTAATTATGTAAAACATAAAAGATAAATTAGATCATATCTAATCATAAAATTACTGGAAATTGATCCACAAACTATGAAAGTACAATGTGGATGCTTACACAACATGTCATAATTAAGTAGTCCCTCATATTGTGTAGGCATCCACATTGCACTTTCATAGTTCGTGGATCAATTTCCAGTAATTTTAGTATATTTTCTTTTGGGGATTTGCTTTGTGTACCCAGTATTCTTCTTGTGAACCCAATAATTTTTTGAAATTCCAAAAATATCCCCAGTACTTCTACTTCTTCCTTTTGCCTTCTTCACTCACCATTCATTCTATTGCTTTCCTCGCATTCATTCATTCTTGTGAGAGGTCCTTTGTTGTTGTGTCCTCTTTGGTTGAGGTGCATTGGTTACAGTGGTTCGTCGGCAAGTGGTGGTTGTGGTGGTGGTTAGTGTGGCTGTTAACGACGGCGGTAAGGTACTGCAACTTCGATCTAGTTTTTTTCCATATAAAACTTACAGATTGATAATCCATAAGTTATATATAATTTATGGATTGATAATTCATAAATTTTATATAACTTACGGATTACCAATTCGCAAGAAACTTACGAATTGACAATTTGTATGGTTCTTACGGATTGCCAACCCGTAAGAAACTTATGGATTGTCAATCCGTATGGTTCTCATGGATTGTCAATTTGTAAGTAACATACGGATTGTAAATCCGTAAGTTTCTTACACATTGGTAATTCATAAGTTATATTTTTTAACTTTTTTAAAAAAAAAATTATTGTTTTTCTAAATATAATTAGTATTATTATTTAAAATATTTTTAAATACGTATAGTTTCATAATTCTTTCATACCTTTTAGTTTTTATAGTTTGAAAGTGGTATTTATTTTAAAATAATTTAGACTTTTAGTTTATTTCAGTCAGTTTATTTAAAATTTATTTTTTAGTCCTTAATAATTTATAAATTATAATTAATTACAAAAATATTAGCAACACATTCGTAAGTAATTTATCGCAATATAATTTGTAATAAAAAAGAGTTAACATTTATAACTAAGTTGTAGGTAATTACCTATGTATATTATTTTTTTTGTAGCAAGGACTAAAAGGTAAGTCCTTAAAAGAGTTCATAATTTTTTTGGTAGCTAATACTCAATGAGTATTTAAACATTTATAATATTTGTGTAAATATTATTAAGTTAAATACTTTTATGGAAGTAAAAAATAATTATATTGTGTGATATATTAGTTTATGCAAGTCTAAATTTTAATATATATATATATATATATATATATATATGGCTATCAATTTTAATTTATTATATTATTAAATGCAGTAAAAAAAATTAATAAAATTTGTGGTAGTATATGTATGGTGTGGTTAGGGGTCGTTTGTTTGTTATTAATTTTTTTTCAATGTTTTGTTAAGATGGACGAAGATCAATGGATGCATGATAGCATAATGTCTAAAGAAGTTGATATGAATGAGGAAAATGAAAAGGAATCTGGTCTGAATGAAGAAAATGGAGAGGAACCCAGTGTGCATCAACATGTTGATTGTTCTGATGCCTTCAATACTTCTCAGGTATTAATATGATTTTTTGTTGTTAAAGTAAGTGAATGAATGTCCCTTGAAGACTAAACATGTATGGATTGCATTGTAGGTGTTTGTTACCCATGATGATGCTTTGCATTGGGCTCAATGTGTTGCATATGATATTGGTTTTGTGGCGGTGATTATGAGGTCAGACACAGATACTAGAATTAGAGGAAGAACCTCATTTGTTTTAATTGGTTGTGAAATGAGTGATCAGTATAGAGCCAGAAAGAAAGATTTAGTACGAACTATTACTAGTAGTAGAAAACGTGGGTACTCCTTTAAGCTGCGAGTGAAACCAGTGGTGGGAGGTGAATGATGGATGGTGAAGTTAATGTGTGGGAGTCATAATCAAGCATTAGCTAAGTTATTAGTTGGACATTCATATGTTGGTTGACTGACTAAGGATGAGAATATTATTATTAGTGATATGACAAAGTCAATGGTCAAACCAAGAAATATTCTTCTACCATTGAAGAAGCACAATGCCAACAGTTATACAACTATCAAGCAAGTATACAATGCAAGATATGCATATCGTTATTCCATAAGAGGCAGTAATACTGAAATGAAACAACTAATGAAGCTTCTTGAATGTGATTAGTATATTCATTGGCATAGATTGAAGGATGAAGATGTTGTATGTGATATATTTTGGAGTCATCCTGATGCAGTCAAATTATCCAATGCCTCTAATTTCATATATAGTACCTACAAAACAAACAGGTACAGGTTGCCGTTACTTGACATTGTTAGTGTGACACTGACAAGGATGATATTTTCTGTTGTTTTTTCCTATATGGAGGGACAACTTCTAAATAATGTTGTTTGGGATCTAGAACAGTTTCAAGGTATTTTCTGAGACGTGATGCACTCCCTGCAGTTATTGGTACCGATAGAGATCTAACATTGATGAATACAGTGAAAATTATTTTACTTGAGCCTACCAATTTGTTGTGTTGGTTTCTCATTGATAAGAATATGAAGGAAAAATGTAAAACCCTTGTTGCTAAAAAAATGCATGGGATTATGTCATGGAAGCCTGGGGAAGTTTGGTGGATTGTCCTTTTGAGCAAGAGTTTGATGACTACTTTATAAAGTTTGAAATTGCTTGCTCACCATGGCCAATGTTTGTTGACTACATGAAACAAACATGGTTGATTCCCCATAAAGAAAGATTTGTTAAAGCCTAAACGAATAAGGTGGTGCATTTAGGAAACACAACAACTAACTTGTATGAAAATTGTAAATATATTTTGGTGTTAGGGTTTAGGGTTTAATAGATAAAAATATTTTTTTTTGTTTACTTGTTTGTGTATTTGAAATGCAGGGTTGAGTCTGCTCATTGGGCCTTAAAGAGGCTACTTATGAATAGCCTTGGAGACCTATGTGGTATTTGGGAAGCCATGAACAACATGATCACGCTGGAACACATTGAAATTAAGGCATCTTTTAAGACAAGTACACATGTGGTTGAACATGTTTTTAAAGTTATCTTATACAATAAACTACTTGGCATGGTATCAAGGTATGCTTTAAACCAAATTGCTGCTAAGTTTGAATGTGTAAGTTATGTTGGTATTGACAGTTCTCATTGTGGATGTGTAATGAGAACTACTCACGGTCTTTCTTGTGCATGTGAGTTAGCTAGATATGTTGTCGGTAGCATACCTCTTGACGTAATCCATATGTTTTGGCGGAGGCTAAGTTTCTCAGACCAAGGGTTATCTGAGCCCGAAGTCAGCATAACCGAAGAGATGAAAACCATATCCAAGCGGTTTTGAAGAGCTTGATGTTTGTGGCTAAGTTACTCTAAAGAGTAAATTTCAGGAAATTGCCTACCCTGATCTAAACTCTATGTGTGCTCCTCTAGGAAAAGTCAAAACAAAAGTTGCTCAAAAGAAACCAATGACCAAACATCAATGATCAACAAAATGTGATCTACCTTACTGGGAGTATGATGATGATTTACATTCTGTGCAAAATAGTAATTCTTCAGTCAAACGTAGTGCATCATCATCTGAACAACCAAAACCAAGAAGGAACATGCTGATGTTGGATCAATTTCATCTATGCATTCATCATTTCATTGAAAACATTGTCGATGTCAAATCTGATGGTAACTATGAATATCATGCAATTGATGCATTATTAGGTATGGCGAAGATTCATGGTCTTTGGTTTGTAATCATTTGCTTAAAGAACTTGCAAAATGGTCTGATGAGTATATCAACCTACTTGGTGGCATAGACAAATTTATGGAATTAAAGCGGTTGTTACTTGTTGATGGATTATCCATGGTATATAAGTTTTTTGTTATGCTTTGATGGATTAATTTTGCTTGAAATAAATGTAATTAAAATTGTTACATGCAAGTTACCATGGATAAGTGGATGAATATAACCGACATGGGATATGTGATTGCATCAACCACCAAGAGATTGTTATGTACATCGTGTTAAAAGCATGATCATTTTGTTTGTGTAATTTATGTAATAAAATGTGTTCTTATAATTTGAATGTGTATGTCCCTATGTAACAAGTATTTCTAAGAGACAATTGTCCCTTACCGCCAACAGCTTTGTTATGGTGTACACATTGTCATTATCAAGCAAAGCGGTGGCCTACACCATATATTAGTAGAATGCAGCAACATACAAATTTGATGAGGTTGAAAATACACTTTGTTGATTTAAGGGAAGATTGAACATTTAATTACTATTAAGCCAATATTTGTAACGTACATAGTTGTGACATACTTATGGGGTTGCCATGTAATATGATAATTAACATGTGTTTCACTGGAAGTTCATATAATTGTTTATTTAACTTAATTATCGACTGTACAAATAATCATATTACAAAAAACAAAACAAAACAAAACATAAAACAGTATATACTGATTTATGTTTTAGGGTTTTATTTAGGGTTAGTTGACTAATTAAATTGAATCAAGGTTTAGGGTTTTAGTGTTGACGAATTATGTATTTATGGTTGAGGGATTAAATAATTTGGTTCAAGGTTTAACATAATGATCTACCTAGGTCAATAATTTATTATTCACATACTACATAAACAAAAATAAATAAAAAAATCTTATCAAATAACACTAAATAATAAACATTGTTCAATCATATTGCAACATAATTCCAATAAAACCTAAAAATCCTAACAATCTTCATGCGTCTGGCGCCTTCGTCTCGATCGAACATATACATGTAGAACCACGGGTGGATGTCTAGGAGGATCCTCAGGCTGTGTCAGACTCATAGAGGGATGAGATATCATGTAGAACCACTCCATGTAGTCTACTGCACACTGTCTAGGAGCAACACAAATTTGACCCACCAATGCAAAGGTATTCAAAGAAGTCCATCCGTCTATCATCAATCTCCTCTACAGATAAAAATGGGGCAGCAGAGGTTGGAGGAATGGTCTTCACATAACCAAACTGTTGCACAACCCTCTCTAGTTAGTGTATGACAATAAATGGACACCATCTAATTTGTCTACAAAATAATGAGATCAACTCAAATTCTCTGAATGCATAGTAGTCACCATAAGGAATCTAGTGCACAACATCAGATACCAATCTATCCAACCGCTTATGATACGTCAAAACTGGTAATGCCTTCCCAGACTTCCAATGGCAAGCATGTGGTTTCCTCTCATGATAATCTTCATCAACAATACAAGAAGCAATAGTAGGAAATTGCAAGTTGTTTGGCAGTTCTCTTTGGCGCATCATTTAAATTCTCATACATATGGACCACTGCAATAGCTCCCCATGAGTAGCTTCCAGTTTGGCTGAGGTCATGAAATGCATCCAAGAATACCACATGAATATATGTGGCACTCTTGTTAGCAAAGAGTGTGCAACCTACTAGATGCAAAAGATATGCTTGAGATGCTACTGTCCAGTGTCATGCGTCACATTTGCTACGATAAATGTCTCACAGCCAGGATAGCCGAACATATGTCCCATGGCATTGAAATGTCTCATCTCTTGCTTCCTGTGAACTGACTTCAAGCAAGCCGAACATATAGCATGCAGGTTTTGATGAAGCCAAAGTATTACCTAAAGATGATTATCATCATCAAAAAGGGGGAGAATGTGAATGAATATCATGCAGGTTTTGATGATGCCAAAAAGGTTAATTGATGAGCATGGATTGAATCAAGTCAAAAGAACAAGATCAAGTAAATCTAAGATAAGAACTTAGTAAATTTGTCTAAAGAATATCAATTTGATTGCTTTAGTTTGGCCTCAACATCTTTAGTATCAAACACTCTTTTATCAAAGGCTAAATCAGTTCAAAAAGATATTTTTGAATTGGTAATTGATTACCAGAGAGTTTGTGAAGATATTTTTGACTAACAACATAAAACTGTTTGAATTTTGATATGTGTAATCGATTACTAGAATTCTGTAATCGATTACCAGTGAAGATATTTAAAAAAAAAAACCTTTGAAAAGTCATGACTCTTCAGAAATATAACTGTGTAATCGATTACCAACACATCTCTTCAAACCATTTTGAAAAGGCACAATGGGCCTATATATGTGTGTTTCTGACTTTGAAAAGCAGAAGATAAAGAGATTTTAAAAGAGAACTTAATTGTCAAATGCTCTCTAAACAACTATTGGCCAAACACTTGCAAATCTATTGAGAATTCTTCTAAAATCTTCAATTTGTATCATCTACTCTAAAGGAGAGAAATCTTCCTGTTCATCTCATAAACTATGTTGTAATCAAGAGATCGTTTGTCTCTTGGATTGTGAGAATATTGAACATAAGGGTGAGGAATCCTAAGGTGTGTTCAAAGTATGTAAAGGATTTACAGAGATAGTGAAAAATCTCAAGTGGGTTGCTTGAGGACTGGACATAGGCACGGGAAGTGGCCGAACCAATATAAATTGAATCTGCATTTCTCTCTTCCCTTATCTCAGTTATTTTATTGTAGTTTACTTTGTCTTGCGCAGTTAAAAGAACATTATTAAATTGATTGCTTCTTCTTCTAAATTTTGAGCCTATCATATATCATTTAAAAGGGGGTTAAAATTTGTTAGTGGGAAAATTTTAAAACTTAATTCACCTCCCTCTAAAGTTATTGAGGCCACTTGTCCAACAGAGGACTTAATCATGTGGCAACCACTATGCCTTCAATCTTTGGAGCATGCCTTCCAAATTTCTCTACCTTCCTACCATGGGAGGACAACTTCAACTTAGGACGTTCCTAAAAAAAATTAAATCATTTCAACTTAAATAAAAAATAGTTATGAAAATATTATATATTTTAAAAAATAAATACCTCTCCATTCCAAACTGTGGTTGGCACATGATGAACATATTCCATAAAAACTGATGTATTGTGGGGCTCGCCTGGAAAACCCTGGGCATCAGCAACTACGTCGACAGTAACTACCTCCTGAGGCTGCTCATGAACCTCCTTAGCCACATGATTCACATGCTCAACATCCTCAGCAATAGGTCGAGCTGCTCATTGCCTACATGCAAATGCTGTCATCCTTCGCCACTAAGGGACTTCATCCACATCACTACTAACTTCTGCCCCTAAGGCTCTTCCTATAACTGTGCCTAAAGCTGGGCACAATCATTTGGTTCTAACCATAATCTGAACATGTAAACAGTAATAATAATTAATGTCATCAATCAAATAATAGTTGAGTTTCATAAACTAACAAACATATTGCCTAATAAATAAATATAATTTAAAATATTGAATAAATTAGTATTTAACAATTTATAAATAAAAATTTAATAATTTTTTAATTAACTTTTTTAATTATTTTATATATTCATAAATCAATATAGAAATTATTTTTAAATATTTATAGACTTCACATCACTAATTCTAGTAAACTTAAATATATGATAAAAATATAAGTACAATTTTGTTTTTTATTTCTAATAAATGAGTATTTCATTTTTTAACAAATTAGTATTTGAATACTTTAAAAATTTTATAAACAAATGAAGAAATTTTAATGTTATACTTCCAAAGACTATTTATATAAATGTTTATTACTATTAGTATAATTTGTATGACTATATCAATAAAAATAAATTTGTCATTTACAAATTTAGATTTTCTTGTTAAACTAATTTCAACAATATATACTTATAAAAATTTGTAATTAATGATATTAAAAAAATTTATAAATAACTATTTCAAATATCAAATATAATTAAATTGCTTACATTTTAAAAATAAATAAATAACAATAATATTTATACATTCATTTTTAAATAAACAAAATTCATAAATTTATTATTTATTGAATTAATTAATTATTAAAAACCAACTTCAAAAACATATAATTAATTAAATAACACATTAAAATTATAAAACAATATTTATTTATTAAATACATATTATAACAACGAAAATATTAATTTATTATTAAATAACAATAATTTGTTTAATTATTATTTTATTAATTGATAAATTTTTAAAAATAATTATACAGGTTGGAATCCACCATATAATGGATACGGATTAGCAATCCTTGTGAATTATACAGATTGTCAATCCATATGCATTATACGGATTCTCAATCCGTATTATGGCTACACAATCCCATTTTCAATGAACAAGTGGAAAAGAGGGACTTATGGTGAAGGCGAACGGGATGACAGTGACAGGGACTAATGGCAAGGCATTATTGAAGGCACATACGACAGCATGTACAGAGAGGGAGAGGAGAGGAAGACTTTTTTAAAATTTTAAGTGAAGGACAATTTTACCACTTTACTTAAAATGTTGGGTGCACCTAACAAACCCCTTTCTTTCAAAGTTCATTTCTTTGAAAGTTGAGAGAATTTTTAGGGCATCAAGCATCCACTCAAACAAAAAGCACAAGCTTTTTTATTTAAGTGCTTCCTTGGAGAAGTTCATCTTTTAAAATCAAAAGAGCTCATAGAAGATTTTGGGAAAAAATAAAAATAAATCATTTTAATTAAACAACCATTTATCCAAAAGTATTTTATAGCTCTCAAATTTTTATTTTTTAAGTAATTTTTCGCTTTTTGCTCAAATTGCTTCAATTAAAGAGCACCAATAACATTTAGTATTTAAAGTTAACTAAACTTTTATTCCTTAAATTTTTTCAAAATTCAATTTTTAATCCTTCAACAAAAATTTAATTGGTCATGCTTCTTTAAATTTTTAATCCCTAAATAAAAATTTAATTGATCAAGACCCCTAAACTTTAAAAAAAAATGGGAGTTGCTACGTGCACCCAGCAATATTGCTGGGGCACCCAGCAAACAGTGAATGGCAATTTTGCCCTTCCACAAAGGCTATTTCCGGAAGACCCTTCTTCCAGAATTATTCCGGAAGACCCTTCTTTCGGAAACGTTCTGGAAGACTCTTCTTCCGGAAGAAGAAGGTGTGATTCCGGAAGAACTCCGAAATACGTTCTGAAAGAACGTGTTCCAGAATGTTTCTGGAAGAAGAGTCTTTCGGAAGACAACCTTCTTCTTCCGAAAGAAGGCTCTTCCGGACTTTGTTTATTCTTTTAAAAATACTATGTTTTCTAATTATTTAATTTTAATAAATAAATTACGTTATAAAATAAATAATATTATTGTACATAAATTTGTAGTGAACATAATTATGACTAATATTTGTAATTTATTTTTTACGCGCATGTAATTGTAAATAATAATTTGTGTGACAATTTAGTATAATTTAAATCATAAAAATTAATTAATTCGTATATTTGATAAAAAAATATAAAATATTTATTATGATAACATTTAATTTGTATTACAAAACTTAATATATAATAAAAAAATAATTATAATTTTATAACAACGTTAAGTAAAAATAAATTTCATTATATAATAATAACTAAAAATAAAATAATATTTAATGCATATGTAATGACGATTTTGCCCCTGTGTAGTTTTCTTTAAATTTACTGCACTGGTTTTTTGTTTTACACCCTTCCATTTCACCTGCATCCCTGTGTTCTTGCTATTGCTCTCCTTCCGTAAAAAGCTTTGAAGATTTGGTGGTCCCTTGAAGTAGCTGTTCCATATTTGAAGATTTGGTGGTCCCGTGAAGCAGCTGTTCCATATTTGAAGTTGTGTTAGTCGTTACTCTTCCTATTTCGTCGGAGGTACGCATTAATTTATCGGTATTTTTTGCATTTTCTGGGTAGTTTTTAGAGAAGATAAATAGTAAAAAGTTATTCCCGGAAGAAATTTTAACCACAGGAGGAAGTAGTTCCAAAATGAGAATGGTAACTTCCGGAAGTTACTAGTGTGTGTGTGTGTGTGTGTGTGTGTGTGTGTGTGTGTGTGTGTGTGTGTGTGTGTGTGTGTGTGTGTGAATATTATCATTTATAATATTTGTTTTTCAATTGTGGATAATTGGTTTAATTAGGTATACTAATTTTGGTATAATATTAAATGATTTAGGTAACATAATTGTATTTTGTTGTAGTAGAAAATTATTTTATTAGTTGTTTATTATAGTGTTAAGTTTAGTTTAAGTAAATAATGTAGTTATAAATTTAGAATGTATTTGTATTAGTTGTTAATATGTTTGTTAGTTAATATGTAATCAATTTGTGGATGTGGTTATATAATAATTTGAATATAGTTTTGTATGATGTATATGTCCTGTTAATATGTTTGTTAGTTAATATGTACTAAATTTTTGGATGTGGTTATATGATAATTTGTATGTACTTGTGTATGATGCATATGTCCTTAAGATGGACGAAGGTCAATGGGCGTATGACTATGCGATGTCACAAGAAGTTCATATGGGTTATGATTATGATAATGAAGAAGAATATGGTGTGACTGAACCACATGTCAATTGTTCAAATGCTTTTAATACGTCTCAGGTGATGTTGATTAGTTTGAGTCATTTGGTTGAATTGATGTTTTGTATAAAAATTAATATGTTGGGGTTGCGTTGTAGGTATTTGGTACTCGAGATGATGTTTTGTAGTGGGCTCGAACAGTTGCCCATGAAAATGGATTTGTTGCAGTGATTATGAGGTCTGACAAAGATACCGATAGCAGAGGAAGAAGTTCATTTGTCTTAATTGGGTGTGAAAGGAGTGGTACGTACAAGTGTAGGAATAAAGAATTCGTTAGAAAAGACACTAGGAGTAGGAAATGTGGTTGTCCCTTCAGGCTTCGTGGGAAACCAGTGCATGGAGGGGAAGGTTGGATGGTAAAGTTGATCTGTGGTATTCACAATCATGAATTGGCCAAGTCCTTAGTTGGACATCCATACGCTGGGCGATTGACTAAGGATGAAAAGAAAATTATTGCTGATATGACAAAGTCGATGGTGAAACCAAAAAACATCTTGCTAACGTTGAAGGAACACAATGCCAACAGTTGCACCATGATAAAGCAAATTTACAAAGCAAGAAGTGCATATTGTTCTTCAATAAGAGGAGCTGATACCGAAATGCAACATCTGATGAAGCTTCTCGAACGTGATCAATACATTCATTGGTATAGATTGAAGGATGAAGTTGTGGTGCGTGATCTGTTTTGGTGTCACCTAGATGCAGTAAAGTTATGCAATGCATGTCATCTGGTGTTTTTTATAGACAGTACCTACAAAACAAACAGGTACAGACTCCCACTACTTGACTTTGTTGGAGTGACACCAACGGCGATGACATTCTCTGCTGGGTTTGCATATCTGGAGGCTGAGCGTGTTAATAATATTGTATGGGCTTTGGAACAATTTTGAGGCCTATTTTTAAGAAACGACCGCCTCCCTATTGTTATTGTCACTGATAGAGACCTAGCACTGATGAATGCAGTGAAAACTGTGTTCCCAAAGTGTACAGATTTGTTGTGCAAGTTTCATATCGATAAGAATGAGAAGGCGAAGTGCAAATCTTTAATCGGTGAAAAAAATGCGTGGGACTATGTAATGGATAACTGGGGTACTTTGGTTGATTGTCCGTCCGAACACCAGTTTGCTGAGTCGCTTCAGAAGTTTCAAATTGTTTGTTTGCCTTGGCCGATGTTCATTGACTATGTTAACGACACATGGATTATCCCCCACAAGGAAAAATTTATTACAGCATGGACGAATAAGGTCATGCACCTAGGCAACACAACAACAAACATGTATTAAGAACTGATTTTATTTGTTAGTAAGGATTATTAATAAATCGTATTTAATTGTTGTATATTTTCATGTTTGTTGTGTATTTTAAATGTAGGGTTGAATCAGCTCATTGGGCTCTCAAAAGAGTACTACAAAATAGCGTTGGAGACCTATGTAGTGTTTGGGATGCTATGAACAACATGATCACGCTGCAACACGTTGAAATTAAAGCATCCTTTGAAACCAGTACGCATGTGGTTGGGCATGTATATAAAAAAACCTTATACAAGAGGCTTCTTAGGATGGTTTCAAGGGACGCTTTAAATCAGATTACTTCTGAGGTTGACCGTTTACGTTATCTCAGCAACAATCCTTCTTCTTGTGGTTGTGTGATGAGAAGCACGCACGGTCTTCCTTGTGCATGTGAGCTTTCTAGGTATACTGCTGGCAGCATCCCAGTGGAGTCAGTCCATATTTTCTGGAGGAGACTTTGCTTTTCAGACCAAGGGTTATGTGCGACGGAAGTCAGCATCAAGGAAGAGATAGAGACCATATCTAAAAGGTTTGATGAACTTGATGTGTCTAGCAAAGTAACTCTGAAGAGTAAACTTCGAGAAATTGCATACCCTGATCATAACTCTATGTGCCCTCCTCCGTCAAAGGTCAACACTAAAGGTGCACCAAAGAAACTGATGAAAAGAAGTCAAAGATCCACAAAGCGTGATCCGTCTTACTGGGAGTATGTTGATGCTTTTCATTCTGTTCAAAGCAGCAACTCTCCAGTCAAACGTAGTGTATCATGTTCTGAACCGCCTCAGCCAACAAGGATCATCCCGATGTTGGATCAATTTGCGCCATTCATTCAAGGTTTCATTCGTGACGTTGTAGATGTGAAAGCGGATGGTAACTATGGATATCGATCCATTGCCGCTTTATTAGGTATGGGGGAAGATTCATGGTCGTTAGTGCATAATGAATTGATTAAAGAACTTGGCAAGTGGTCGCATGAGTACATGCACCTCTTCGGTGGCACAGAGAGATTTGAACAATTAAAGTTGTCCCTACTTGTTGATGGATTTTCGAAGGTATGTTTTTATGTTAATTTTTTTAATAACAAACTTTAAATTACTTACATGTGTATGTTTGGTTGATTCAGGTTAGTGTGAACAAGTGGATGGATATAACGGAGATGGGATATGTGATTGCATCACGATATAACGTAATCCTTGTATCGTTGTCCTGACAACAATGCATGACATTTTTTCCTCTTAGAAGTCAACCACCACCTGATTCTTCTGGGCACCGCATGATATGTGTTGGTCACGTGTTTGGAAATCATTTTGTTCAGGTACATTGAATATAGTTAGTATAACAATTATGCAATGACTTCGCTGGTTCATTTGACACGGTCACCGCATGATATAATCTTTGTTCATGTACAACAGGTTTATTTGAAAGACCATTGTCCCTTACTGCCTCCAACGTTGTTGTAGTCAAGCAATTGTTATTCTCAGGCAAAGCAGTGGACAACTCCATATATTAGTAGAATGCAGCAATACACAAGCTTGATGTCATTCAAAAGACACTATGTCGACCTAAATGAAGACTAAACATGCATTGTTTATGTAATTGTATTCATTATGCGATATAATTTGTTGTAAGTCATTAGTAACCAATTAATATTATTAAGTACTCATTTCGTTAAGCAAAAAAATTGTTGGTCCAACAAAAATCATTTACGCGTGTAGCATACATCATTGTCATAATTGAAAACACATAATGACATGCATGCGTATTAAAGTTTGAGCGCAACAACACATTGACTGACTTGACTACACATTCTGAAGGAAACATAAACACGAAACATGTTCACGCGTGTCTATTTTTTTGTAAACAAAGTGAAGCAATCGCTCGGTCACAACCATCTATATATATATAGCAGACACGGCTAATAAATCACACATTATCTTGCTTTCACATAGTCTCCCAATTGATACACAAAGAATGGCATTTTTAGGAGAAACTAGCAGTTAGACGATTGCCAACTCAAGGTTGGCTTTCATTTTTCCAAATGGATCAATTATTCACAATGATACTGGGGTTTACTTTCAAACTTCAACTCTGGTGCCCATTCGAGTACCAAACAGCTGTGATTTTGCAACCCTAAAAACCAGAATACACAATACCCTTTAGCTATCCGACAAACAATTTTTGGATGAAATTCACTACCAGAAGCCATTCACCGATACAGGTAACCAAATTCGCTTTCAATGTATGAAATTGATAAATGATGACGATGCCAACACAATGTTAATGTGTAATGATCAATTTTCTTGTGTTGGTCCGATTGAGTTATTATGCACCGTTGGAAGAACACCGGGTGGAATAATAAACTTACTTCAATGCATTATGCTCGGTACTCATGACGCGATCCTGTATTACAACGGGAAATGGAACATGCCACCGTAGAACAAATTTGTTGGATGCGCGTTCACAGGAAAAAATCCTAAGAAATTTCAAATTCCTTCAACATGTACCATCGATGAACTGAAGAATTTAATAAAGCAAGTTGCACCTAAAGGAATTCCCCCTCTTGGAATTCACAAATCACAAACGGTAAGACGATTGTTTTTCCGCCAACCAGGTCGGTTTGAGTATTCAGATACGCTTATAAAATATGAAATAAATGAGCTGAGGACCAACGAAGAACTGCTGAAGGTGTTAGTACAATCTAACTACTGGGAAAAATATGGGCCAATAGAAATTTTAGCTGTCTTTACTAAATATGTTGTGAAAATCGAAGACGAGGTGACTGCGACATAGCTAAACAACTGAATGCAATGTTTATTTTTTTGCTTTTTCATTGATGTAACCTTTATCTGTTTACGGCGTGTTTAAATCCCATAATAAAGTTCAATGTGTTGTTTCAATGGTCCAAAGATAATTTATTTTAAATGTTTTACCTTAAAACATTACGCATACTTAGAAGGGTCGGATTCTTATTTTTATGGATTTTCTGACTCTTTTTTTAGGTGTTATTTGATGGAACCGGGGAACGGGAATAATTTTCTGGGTTCTTTGACGTCCAAACATGAGAAATAGTGCCTCTCCATTGTCTTACGCCACTCGCACACCCACGGAAAAAAAAACCCCAAACATGGGTACTTGAACATGAAAAAGGGTCGGATTCCTATTTTATTGGATTTTCTGGCTCTATTTTTAGGTGTTATTTGATGGAACCGGGAAACGGGAATAATTTTTTTAGGTTCTTTGACGTTCAAACATGAGAAATAGCGCCCCTCCATTGTCTTACGCCACTCGCACACCCACGGAAAAAACCCCAAACATGGGTACTTGAACATGAAAAAGGCTCGGATTCCTATTTTTTTGGATTTTTAGGTGTTATTTGATGGAACCGGGGAACGGGAATAATTTTTTTGGGTTCTTTGACGTCCAAACATGAGAAATTTCGCCCCTCTATTTTCTTACGCCACTCGCACACCCACGGAAAAAAACCCCAAACATGGGTACTTGAACATGAATAAGGGTCGGATTCCTATTTTTTTGGATTTTCTAGCTCTTTTTTTAGGTGTTATTTGATGGAACCGGGGAACGGGAATAATTTTTTTGGGTTCTTTGACATTCAAACATGAGAAATAGCGCCCCTCCATTGTCTTACGCCACTCGCACACCCACGGAAAAAACCCCAAACATGGGTACTTGAACATGAAAAAGGCTCGAATTCCTATTTTTTTGGATTTTTAGGTGTTATTTGATGGAACCGGGGAACGGGAATAATTTTTTTGGGTTCTTTGACGTCCAAACATGAGAAATATCGCCCCTCCATTGTCTTACGCCACTCGCACACCCACAGAAAAAAAACCCCAAACATGGGTACTTGAACATGAATAAGGGTCGGATTCCTATTTTTTTTTATTTTCTTGCTCTTTTTTTAGGTGTTATTTGATGGAACCGGGGAACGGGAATAATGTTTTTGGGTTCTTTGACGTCCAAATATGAGAAATATCGCCCCTCCATTGTCTTACGCCACTCGCACACCCACGGAAAAAAACTCCAAACATGGGTACTTGAACATAAAAAAAGGGTCTCATTCTCATTTTTTTGGATTTTCTGGCTCTTTTTTTAGGTGTAATTTGATGGAACCTGGGAAAGGCAATAATTTTTTTGTGTTCTTTGACGTCCAAACATGACAAATAACGCCCCTCCGATGTCTTACGCCACTCGCACACCCACAAAAAAAAAACCCAAACATGGGTACTTGAACATAAAAAAAAGGATCTGATTTCTATTTTTTTGGATTTCATGCCTCTCTTATAAAAACATTTATTTTTAATGTAATTCTTACGAACAAAACTCATGATTTTAGCTTCACTTTAAAAAAAAATTAAAACACTCCAAAACTTCGCTTAAGGACCACGATTGGAATCAGAATCGATACGTCAATATCATAAAATAATAAATTGTACAAAACAAGTCAACTATATTAAATTAAAAAGTGTAACAAATACAAAAATTCATGTCAACAACAAAACAAAAAATAAATACAATAATCAATGCTCTGTGCGCCGTCTCTGTCGAGCCCTGACACTTCCATCAGCACTGGCTCCCCCTCTGGCGATCGTCAGGCAATCCTGCATAATATCATATAACTCTGTGCCTGCAGTGACCATCCTAAGGTTGAGCACACGCTCCAACCTCTGTGCAATCACCTCATAGCCGTCATAATCATCCTATGACAGTCATTAAAAACATTTATTATAAAATTTAAAATACATAACAACTCAACAAACATTAAACGCGCGACAAATCTTACCACTGGATGTGGAGGGCTGGGCGGCTATATGTACTCCTCAGGGTCTGCTGCTGGTGCATCTTTAGGCTGGTCACCTGCCTGGGTCGGTATCATGAATAGGTGAGATATCCAGAAAAACCACTCCATGTAATCCGCAGATACCTGCCCAGGCACTAGACAAAGCTCACCCACAGCTAGTATGTGGTCCGCAAAATGCATCCACCTGTCATCTATATCATCATGTGACAATCGAGCACTAACAGGCGGCGGAGGGATGCTCTGAATATAACCAAACTATCATACCACCCTCTCTGGTCGAGCTGTGACCACCATAGGACCCCATCTCAGCTGACCCTGGAATGATGAAATAAGCTCAAAGGCCCTAACCCCCTGATGCTTAGTGTAAGGCAACCAGGACACATCTGTGACGGTCAAAGCATCACAACGTGCCCTGTAAGGTGCTCCTGTGATTCCCTTCATATGCGCCTTCGACGTCAGCCACCGGGAAGCACGTGAGGACATCTCCTGGTATGCATCATCTGCGACGCACTGATGAACACTAGGAAAGTGCTCATAGATCCAGCACTACAAAAAAAACTGAGGTTAACATAACATAAAACATGTTTAAATCATAATCGAACGTAACATATTTAAAAACACAAAATTTACCTGTAGTAGAGTCAGGTACCCAGCAATCTGTCGTGTGGTGGTCCAAGAAGCCTCATCTAACTAGTCATACATATGAACCAACGCGGCAACTCCCCAAGCATAACCACCACTCAGACCCAGGTTGCGAAAAGCGTCTAGGTGCACCACATGAACATATGTTGCACTGCAACCGACCAGGTGCAGCAGATAAGCACGAGCTGCTATAATCCACCGTCGGGCCTGACATCTCATCTCATAAATGTCTCAAACCCATCCCAGTCATACGTATGCTCCACGTGATCGTGTTGTCTCGGCTCTAGCCTCCTCAGCAGACACCTCTAGCAACTCGGTCAACAAAAAGATCGCCTCCTCCGCAGAAAGAGCATGAAAATTGTGCAACGCGCCAGTGATAGGCAAATGGAGGAGTGACGACACATCATCCAATGTGATCATCAACTCTCCTACCGAAAGGTGGAAGGTGCTGGTCTCGCTGTACCACCTCTCCACAAATGCGGATACAAGTCCAAGATCGCCAGTAACAACTGAACAATCGATCAGTGGACTTAATCCTGTAGCACCTACCAGTCCTTCAATCTCAAGCACTGGTCTTCCAATCAATGTCACCTTCCTCCCATGTGACACCAACTTCAAATCAGGATGTTCCTAATTTGAAGTACAAATTATACAATTATTAAAAAAAATTAATGAAAAACAAATCAACAATGATAAATAATTAACAAATTAAAATACCTGTCCACTCCAAACAGCGTGAGCAACATGGTCCGCAAATGATGTCAGTACTGACGGGTCACGTGGCTCACCAAGGAATCCCTCAACATCATCAACATCTGACCCCTTAGCACCATCAGTACCCTGTACGTCCGCAATCATCTCAAGTGCCTCCTCAGCCAGATCAGGAACATCCTTAGTCATGTCAGCAACATCCTCAGCCATATCAGGTGCATCCGCAGTCATTTGATGAACCCGTTGCCTACGGGCTGAGGCAGTAGGCCTACGCCTCTCGGGAACATCAGCTGCATCATGGTCATCATGTCTATCTCTGTCTATAAGTCTACCTATAGCACGACCTAAACCTCGTATTCTAGCCATGATCTACAAATCATGAGGAACAATATTTTTTTCGGTCAAAATATACACAACTTTCTTTATAAAAATAAAACAAGTTTATTTATAAACAAATAAGACTAATTTAAATCAAATTATTTGAAAACATACACAACATAATTTAAAAAAAAATAAAAAACTTCATTTATAAAAAAAAACACAAATAATGTAAAAATAATTAATTAGTAAACATCCACAAGTTATTTTTAAAAAGAAAATAAGAAACTTCATTTATAAAAAAAAACACAACTAATGTAAAAAAAAACTTAATTAGTAAACATCCACAACTTAATTTAAAAAAAAATTAAAAAACTTCATTTATAAAAAAAAAACACAACTAATGTAAAAAAAATTAATTAGTAAACATCCACAACTTAATTTTTTTTAAAAATAAACAACTTCATTTATAAAAAAAACACAACTAATATAAAAATAATTAATTACTAAACATCCAAAACTTAATTTAA
The DNA here is from genome assembly GCF_000004515.6 of Glycine max. Classification (NCBI taxonomy): domain Eukaryota; kingdom Viridiplantae; phylum Streptophyta; class Magnoliopsida; order Fabales; family Fabaceae; genus Glycine; species Glycine max. Next base: position 26,632,868 of record NC_016089.4, read on the forward strand.
AAAATATAAAAAACTTCATTTATAAAAAACCACAATTAATGTAAAAATAATTAATTAGTAAACATCCACTTAAAAAAAATAAACAACTTCATTTATAAAAAAAACACAACTAATATAAAAATAATTAATTAGTAAACATCCACAACTTAACTTAAAAAAAATAAACAACTTCATTTATAATAAAAACATAACTAATGTAAAAATAATTAATTAGTAAACATCCATGACTTAATTTTAAAAAAAATAAACAACTTCATTTATAAAAAAAAAACTAATGTAAAAATAATTAATTAGTAAACATCCGCAAAGTAATTTATAAAAAAAATACTTCATTTATAATAAAATAAACAACATTATTTATAATAAAATAAAAAACTTTATTTATAAACAAAAAAACACAACTAATTTCAAAATATATAATTAATAAACATACACAACTAAAATTATATATAAAAATAAAACAAAAATGGGAAAAAAATTTCAAAACATACACAACTTAATTTATATCATTTATAAAACATGATTAGTATTTAAAAAATAATTTCTAAATCACACACAACTTTATTTATAAAAATAAACAACTTCATTTATAAAAAAAAACATAACTAGTTTAAAATTAAATAATTAGTAAAATACTCAACTAAAATCATATAAAAAATAAACAAAACCAATTAACAAAAATAACCAACTTAATTTATACAAATAACCAACTTTATTTATAAATAAAATACACTAATTTAAAAAAAACAAAGGAATATTTAAAAAAAAACAATATTTAAAAAAAAAAAACAAACTTTCGGAAGAAGTGATTCTTCCGGAAAGTGCTTCCGAAAGTACTGAAAGGTCATCCGGAAGAACCCTTCTTCCAGAAACTTTCCGAAAGAACTACTTCTTCCAGAAAGTTTCCGAAGAGATACTCCGGAAGATTTTCGAAAGACCGGTTCTTCCAGAAGACCTTTCAATACTTCCGGAAAAACCCTTCTTCCAGAAATCTTCCGGAACACCTTCCAGAAGTTCTAGAAGAACCCTAAACGGATCTTCCAGAAGCCGTCACCGTAACCACTCCTTTCCCCATTTTTCCAGGCGTCTTCTACCCTAAGGTTCCACTAACCTAAGGTTCTACTATCCTACCCTAAATGCTACAACTACACTGCATAATAAAGGCAAAGGCAAGTTAAGGACACCTACCTCAAAGGCAAAAGGCATGGTTCGCAGAGAAGAAGAAGCAGCCGGGCTCGCTGGTCTCGCAGAGAAGAAGCACGGAGGAAGAAGAAAAGAAGCAGCAGGAAGTGATTCCGGGAAGAGGAGCGCCTTTTTTAAATTTTTACTTAAAGGACAAAATGGTCCATTCACTAAAATTGTTGTGTGCACCTAGCATATCCCAAAAAAATTAGCGCAGGAACAAAAGTTTGAATCACATTATTTTAATGATTTATTAGATTTCAAGGATTAAAAAGTCAAATATTTTAAAAGTTAAAAAACTTTAACAGGCTAAATTCTTTATTAGGGACTAAAACATTTAATGAAAAAAAGTTGAAGAATTGTGACCAATTAAACTTTTATTTAGAGATTAAAACCCAAATTTTTAAAAAGTTTAAAGACTAATTACTTAGTTAATCTTAGTATGTAAATCAACCAGAATGAAATAAAAAGAAGCGGAAGTGTTTTCTGTTCTTATCTGCATCTTTTCGATTGAAATGATAATATATCATTTTCTTTTACCTCATCCTAATATTTTTTTAAAGTATACTAAACATCGCTTTAACATTTTACCAAATATAAACTAAGAATTTGAAGATTATATAAAATGAACATTTCTAAAATACTTATTCGGTTAACATGCTCGCAAAATAAATTAATGTAAACTTCAATAACTATTTAAGCAAAGATAAAAATATAGCTGAGATGGTAATAATAATAATGGGATGTTACAAAAATGGGTTGCGAGTGCAGAATTGCAATGTTAGTGGGTGTTCATGTACAGTTATCCTTCCTAGTGTAATAACAATGATGGGGGGAAAGGAAACTTTATTATTATTTCTTTTAAAAGATAAAAATAATTCTTATATGTATAAATTAGAATCCCAGTGTCATACGATTATTATAGGTACATCCAAAGCAAATAGTAATATATATGACAATGTGAGTAATGATTATATAAATAGCATATACAACAAAAATTCGTAGGTTACTCTATAAAACGGTATATTGTAATTCTTCAGCAATTTCCTGTCAAACCAAACATATACACAAATCAGCAAAATCTGATATGCAATAAACATCATCATCTTTTCATGGAAAATCACATGTAAGGTATATATTTTAGCATAACTAATGCAGGGTGGGGGGGTAGTTTTGATTATTCACAGATTGCCTCTCATTTAGGCTCTAGATAACATGTGGTGAAAATGTGAAATGCGTATCTAAATTACACAGCAGAGACTCTTGCCTATAATTAGAGTCATTAATACAAACTATTACCCTAATTACCATAAATATACATACAACTCATATTTTCCTATGCACAATATTTCTAACAAGATCTTTAGATCTTTCAACTCTTTAAATAATAAAATGCAGCACATATATAAATTCAAATTAGGAAGCACCTGACCTGAATAAACTGGAATCCCATTTATTTTTCTGTTCAATATTGCTGTTTCTTGTCTGTATACAGGTTGAAGATTATCAGGGTAAACTTGTTCACCCTTTAGCATCAGCAATTATTTGCTGCAAACATTTCATAACATAGGAGAAAGAAGGTCGTCTCCAGTGTTCCCTACAGCACCAACAGATAGTAAATAGAATGATTGTAATGGAGTTTGAAATATGGGCTGCTTGAATATCATACTATAATTTCAGATTCAACATTAAGACAAGGTATTACAAGTGTCAGAATCTGTTCAACAAAGAATTAATATTAGTTGGCCAACATTGGTTGGTACAAATGGTAAGGGAGAATCATGTTAATTATGTTGGTCGGGGTTCGAATCTACCAGGGCCATTGTTGATGGGTAACTTCTAATTTGCAATTACTTATAAGCACTTAAACAGTGTTATCAATGGTGGATGGCAGAATATGGTGGAAGGCAAATTTTCCACCATATAAGCACACCATTGCAGCCTATGGTGTCCCCATTGCAGGGCTCCCTTCACAAAATTGCCTATGGCAGTTGGCATAAAATATACCACGCCATTCTCCATGGCACTGCCATTTGGCAACCATGTTTATAAGTACTTGTTTAGCATGGGCTACTACCCTGACCCTAGAACAGAACAACCATCCATGACCCAAAATTTCATCTATAAAGAAAGAATCAAAAATTATTTATTTAATCTACTTACGTGGCCCAGCAGAGCTCAATCAAGGCAGCCACTTGAGGATTCACATGCCCTGGAATCTCTAGCCTTTTGCCCATAAAACCAACAGCTGCAACAACCTACACTAATCGCATTCTGGTTATCAAATTAAAATCCACTTGATGCATATTATAAAACATGATGTACGGAAAGAGAGGCTAGTGAAAAAATGAGATCCAGGAAAATGATCAATTAAAACCGCTAACAGCCCCTGATGAGCCTCTAAATTTAAGTAGATGAATTATAATGAGAATTGGACAAAATATTCAGGTAAGGAATAACATTTTTTTAAAAGAAGAAATTAATAAGATGATAGGAAAAAATTACAAACAGAAGGTAAGATAAGGAATCCTCCTTAGAAAAATACAAAACATAAAACAACGAAGTAAAAAAAGAGAAATTCTGGAACAAAGCTGCTCAAGCCATCAACATTTGTACCAGGGAAACTCCATTAGTAAGGCCATTACCCAAGTCATTCACTTTATGAATAATTAATAAAAAAAGGGTCAATCAAGTCAATATAGAGATAACCCTTTTACTACTCTTTAAACATTGTTAACCACTCATTATTTTGGCTTAATTGCAAAAATAGTTTCCCTATTTATCCCAACTCACTATATTGGTCCCCTACATTTTAATTCAGAGTACCCCTTTTTTTTCAAATTGACTATTTGAGTCCCCATGGCTAAAATTGGTCGTTGACTATTAACAAAAAATGTTGACTGTCATATGTCATTATGTAATTGGTTGTTGACTTGTCACGTGTCATTAATTAGATAGTAATATGTGACAGTCAATGTTTTTTGTTAACAGTCAATGTACAATTTTAACCATGGGGACTCAAATAGTCAATTTGGAAAAAAAGAGGAATTCTAGTAGTGAATTAAAATATAGGGGACCAATTTAGTAAGTTGGGAAAAATAGGGGGAATTATTTTTGCAATTAAGCCTATTATTTTAAATGTTGCTCTCAAATTTAATTCTCCTAGGGGAAAACTATTACAACAAACAGAGCCTTATCACACCAAAATGGGCACAAAATTTGTAGGACAAGACACATGCAGGTGATCCAACATTGGAACTCACTAGCTGATACCATATTAAAATTGGACTAGGCACATAGTTGTCAATCCCATCATTGCGGCACGGAGTGGCCGACCCCTAAAGTGAAATAGCGTATAGCGGGATAAATGCTATTTTAATATATTTTTTTCACATATTCTGAAATTTTTTAAAATATATATTATATGATTTAGAATTTTTTATTATTTAGCTTCTTATAGAATATACTATCTGCAAGAAATTTTTTAAACTTACGAGACTATATCTATTCTATCATATATTATGCTCTATAAAGTTTCTGATTTCCTCATGGAGGATTTATTTATTGTATCATATATTATGCTCTATAAAGTTTATCATATTATATTTTTTAAAATAGTATGTTTTACATTTTTAATACTAGTATTATTATTATAATTATTTAGTTTATGATATTAACAGTTCACATATTTGTTTTACCGCATAGCAGTCCAGGTAACAAGTTTAAAAGTCACACTTATAAGAATATCTGGCAGATAGATGGTGGGTGGAATTGACGCCCAAGGCCAAATAGGTTAGAAAAGAGGAAAAAAAACACCCTAAAAGGTTAAAACCCTAAGACCCGATCCATCTATCCACGTTCTGTTTGCTCATGCCACCACTGTTAAAGTGAAACTCACAACACTCAAGTGGAAGAGAGGGAGGTCCACAGCACGAGTATTTTCAGGTTTTCATTCGAAACTGCAACACAGACCGCAACAGCACCGCCCCGCACCGCTGCGATTGCAGCAACGACCACAGCTCCTTTAAACTGCTCCACAACAGGTGGACTTGTCGTGGCCAAGGGCCACTCCACTCCACACCAGCGTGACAGCCGCTATTGATTACATAGACTAGGCCTAACTCAACCTTTAAAGTTAACTCAAAGGGGGAGAGTTTTCCAATTCTTAAAGTCTATTTTGGCCATATTCCTAGTTAATGTGGGACATCTTAACACCCCTCCTCCTCATGCCCAAGAATGGACAGGGAAGAGTGAAATTTGCAGGATTGAACATCTATCAGTGACCCAACATTAAGACTCGATAGACGTTAATATCAAATTAGAAATAGACTGAACCTAACTCAATCCAAAAAAGTTAGCTAAGGGGGATGATTGCCCATGTCTAAGATTAATAACTACTTTTCTAAAATAGAGCTAAATCAAAGGCAATTAATTTCAGACCTGTCCAAATAATAGAATCTGCCCTAATAATCATATAATCTACAATAATTACACAATTATAATTTTTTTTATCATACTTGGGACAGACCTCAAGGAGTTTTGCAATAATACTTTTTTATACAGCTCTCTGTTGTGTAGTTGAAACATAAGGCTTAATATGTCTCTTTTTCTCCATTAACTGTGAATAAATAAATGTACCATGTGGAATTCTCAGCAATCACCAAGTTCAAAGGGAAGCACAATTTCTTTTATTCTATCTACAGTATCTAGTATTCTAGAAATTAGCTAAATCCAAAGCACTGTGGTAAAGCAAATAACCTGTGAAGGATTTAATTGTCTCCATGGCTGTTGCAGGGTCACTAGTTCCCACAAGATTACACCAAAGCTGAATACATCACATTTTTCGCTTGACAGTTCTCCTCGAATGACTTCAGGTGCCATCCATTCAGGCTGAACATGTTCATAGAGGGAAAAAGGAATACTTTATAATGTCAAATCATCAAATATTTATTAAACATAAGAAAAATGTAACAAAATCTAACACACGAATGTGTTTTAGTTAATAAATAGAACTTACAGTTCCGGCAGCGGTTTTAGATGAAAGAAATGTGTTTGCCTTTGTACGTGAAAGGCCAAAATCACATACCTGAAGTAAATATTTTAAACAAAATAGTCGTAAGCACCCAATATCTATATGGGAGGTTGGGTGGAGTGGGGGTGTTGGTACAGAAAATAATAGCAATCCAGGCAACGTGAAGCATTAATAAATAGGTACTGCCAAATGGGGAACAACTAGACTATGACCTTTCAGCCATCAACTGTCATGGCAAGGGATACATCCTCAAATTCCAACTCAATTTTTTATGGGCAGAAAAAAAAAACAAGAGGTATAATAACAAGGAGATCCCTTTATTTTATTTTATATATTAAAAGTGGAACTCTACTGTTCCCTCTCAAAAAAAAAAAAACTGTACTGTTTCAATCTAGGTTATGAACGATGTTGTTGCCTTTGATACCATGTTGAAACTATAGGACTTTAGATGTGGGAGAAAGAAAGGTGAATATGGAGTCTGAAATTCATATTGGTTTGATTTCATGAACTGATGATACGATGTGACAAAATAAAAAACAAAGCACTAAACCTATTTATATTAATACTAAACTCTCAATCAATCCCAATGAAAAAAGGAAGATTGGTATGAAAGGAGGTGATGGTGAAATAAACCTATAGATACCGTACAATCTGAAATTGATATTGGATTGATGTGACACAAGAAAAGACAAAGCAAAAACCCTATTTATATTAATACTAAACTCCCAATCATAATTAAATAAGGAAGCATGGTATGAAATATAATGAAATATGAAAACCATTTTCAAAATATTGTATAAGATTAACATATTTTATGGAATAATAATAATATGATGGCATGTTTTTCAGATATTCGAACAGTTACCTTAACAGTGTATGAATCATCAACCAAAAGATTTGGAGACTTCAAATCTCTATGAACAATAGGAGGTCTCATTTGATGAAGATAATTCATTCCGCTTGCCTAGACAAACATATGAACTTGTCACAGTCTTATTGAGAGTATCATCATCTGCATGAAGCCTAAAAAAACATAGAAAGAGGAAGACTAGCAGTTTTAATCATCGAAGACATACAACATCATAAGCCATACTTAAACGACGCTTTTCACTAAGTGATGATCCAACATTGGGCATGTGCAGAAGTTCATACAAACTGCCTCTGCAAATCAAGGAAACTATTTGCATAAGAATATCACACAAAGCCCAAATCGTTTCCAATTATATTATGCACATAAGCGAGGAACATTCATTGTTTCAAGAAATTATTGTACCTTGATAAATATTCTGTTACTATTGATAACTTCGGGGGTTGAATAACTGCACCCATCAAAAGTACAATGTTTGGATGCCGGAGGCGCTTCATGAGTGAGACCTATAAAATAAACTGGAATACTGAAGTGCAATCAATGAGGACAAAAAAATTTATATGTGCAAATCTAATATAGAATTATTCCCCAACCTCATTTGAAAATATAAAAAAGAACATGGGTATAACTTATCAAAAACAATAATCATGCATACCTCCTTTAGAAATTCTTCAAATCGCCCAGGATCAAAACCCTGCACTTTAAGAATCTTCACAGCAACATCCTAAAATGGTAGATAGTTAGGAGAGCAAAGAAAAAGGAAAAAAAAATTGGGGCTAGAGGCAGAAGTGTTTGTTGCACACAAACTACTTAATGGTTTTAGGGATGTTCTCACTAAATGGGAGAATTTTCAGGATACCCACAGTTAGTTCCCTAATTTCCACCATGAGGACAAGGTTAAACTGATTGGGGTGGTGTTGATGGGCCATTGACCCACATATATAGGAGAAGAAAGAACCAAAAAATAAAGACCTGTTGGTCTATGAGAGTAGAGGAGAAAAAAAGTGCAACAATGGAAAATTGATGTAAGAAAGGAGAAAAGGAGTGGAGGAATGAAAAATGCTTAATAGAATGGACTGCTGGCAAGAGGAGATTGAGGGAGAGAATTGGAGAACCACAGGTGTAATGATGAAAGAAATCATAGAGGGGAGGGAATGGAATGTTATAGGGTATCTGAGCATTTTTGGTAGTGAAGGAGGCTTTTAACAAGGGGTTAGTGTGTTGCTGAGGTCCACTCATCTAAGTTAATTATTATCCAAAATTTAGTTTTTTTTTTTGAACGGCCAAAAGTATCATATATTAGATATTAAATAAGGATAGTACCAGAGATACTACAGAGATACAAAAAGAAAGCCATAGGCTGAGGATATAAAGCAAAACTACACAGCTTCCCCAACTAGAGACCTTACAAAAACCACCCATCCTTCCCAAACTAGGAGAAGGCAAAGGACATAGAAGATGACCATTGATTAAACGGGATGGCAAAGTCCTTTTCCCACCCCCTCAACCAAGACCAGGTAAGATAAATTGCATCATCCACCAATTTAGAAATGGCAAATTGATGATTTTTAAAAATCATGGCGTTCCTATAATTCCAAATAGAAACTGTGGCTGCTACCCACCAAACCTTCCACTTTCTATTAATAGCTTGCGAAGCAGCCAAAGAGAGGTGCTGAGTGAAGTGATCCACAGGCCTACAATGCATGACTCTATCTTCGTTGACCCAAGAGGAAAATTCCCACCACAGTGGCATAATCTTATTGCAAGAAAAGAAAAGATGGGAGGCAGATTCCACTTGGCTTTGGCAAAAGGTACATAGGTCACTGTCAAGCGCGACTTGCCGTCTAGATAAGTTATCCTTAGTCGGAAGTCTATCCCACATAAGTCTCCAAGCAAAGGCTAGGGCTTTTGGAGGAGCTTTGATATCCCATAACTGACTGAAAGCTTGATTCTGATATGCTGTTGATTGAGCTTCTCTAATAAAATGGTAAGCACTGGATGTAGAAAAAGTTCCTTTTGGATCAGCACCCCAAACCCACTGGTCCTTGAAGGTTGCATTAGGAGATAAGGCTGAAACCTGGTCAATAAAGTCTGATGCACTGACCATCTCATGATCAAAGAGGTTCCTCCTCCAAGAGAGATTCCACTGCCATCCTGCTTCTCCAAAGGACCCCAAGTTTCCCACTGTCTCAGCTTTATGAGAAGATATTTGATACAAATCAGAATATCTTTCTCTGAGAGTTCTTCCATCACCCATCCAAGCATCTTCCCAGAATAAAATTTGGTCACCACTGCCCAGTTTCCATTTAATCTGATTGAGAACCCCTTCCATACTGCTGTGGAGCATTACAGCCTTCAAATCAGCCCACCAATAGGAATGAGTCTGCTTGTGGGAATTCTCCTCCAACCCTCTCCAACCTTTGTATTTTGAGGTAAGAATTCTGCTCCACAAGTAGTCTGATTGGTGGAACAGCAGCCACTTCCATTTAATGAGAAGGGCTCTATTAAAGTCCTTGATAGCTTTGATTCCTAACCCTCCTTGTTTTCTAGGAACACAGATATGATCCCAAGCCACCCAAGCAATCTTTTTCCCTTCAGCACCTCCACCCCATAGAAAATTCCTTTGGATCGAAATAAGCCTCTTTAACACTGCTGAAGGAGCTTTGAAGAAAGACAGGTAAAACAGAGGCAAGGCTGTCAAAACAGAATTAATTAAAGTGATCCTTCCTGCCATAGAGACTTTCGTCTGATTCCACTTGTTAAGCTTAGCCTCAAATTTTCGAAAAATGGGCTCCCACATCATTAACCTTCTCGGGTTAGCTCCAATGGGCATCCCAAGATAGGTAAAAGGAAGCTGCAGAGGTCCACAATTAAGGAGCTCAGCTGCAGATCGACTCCATTGCTGAGATTGGCCAATAGCCCCAAATTGGCTCTTGGCAAAGTTAATTCTAAGGCCAGATACCATCTCGTAGCTTCTGAGCATAGCTTTTATAAGAGAGACATTTTCCATAGACGGTTCCCCAAAGAATATAGTGTCGTCAGCAAATTGGAGCATATTTACCGGCACCTTATTCTTCCCCACCAGAAAACTGTGATAAAGGTTTTTTGAAACAGCTTCTCTCATCATTCCTGACAATCCTTCAGCTACTAGATTGAATAAAAAAGGGGCCAAAGGGTCCCCTTGGCGCAGCCCTCTTTGGGGTTTGAACTCTTCTGTAGGGCTGCCATTCACTAGAATGGATATAGAAGCTGATGACAAACATTCTTTAATCCATCCTATCAACTTATCTTGAAAACCCATTCTTCTCATCATATAAAAGAGGAATTGCCACGACACGGAATCGTAGGCCTTTTCAAAATCAGCTTTAAACAGCAAACAAGGTCTCTTGCATCTCCTAGCCTCCTCCACAACCTCATTAGCAATTAAAACTGCATGAAGCATCTGTCTGCCCTTAACAAAGGCTGATTGCCTTTCATCTAAGAGGTGATTCATAACCTTGCTGACCCTATTAGCTAGGACTTTAGCAATGATTTTATAAACACATCCAATTAAGGATATTGGTCTAAAGTCAGAAAGGAGTTGGGGATCTTTGATTTTGGGGATAAGAGCAATGAATGATGAATTTAGGCCCTTAGGGAAGGTTGCATTGACATGAAACTCTGAGAAAAACCTAAGGAATTCAGGTTTCAGGATGCTCCAGAAATGCTTAATGAAACAAAAATTTAGCCCATCAGACCCTGGGCTTTTGTCTCCTCCGCAAGCCCACACTGCATTAGTTATCTCCTCCTCCTTAAAAGCTTCCACCAGCATCTGACTTTGAGAAGAAGACAGAGCTTTGAACATAGCTCCATCTAAGTTAGGTCTAGGCAAACAAGGTTCTGCAAATCTGTCTTTAAAGTGCTTGAGAACTGCTTCCTTAATGACTGAGGGTTTATCAACCCAACCTCCATTGAGATGCATCCCCCTTAGGGTATTCCTTCTTCTACTTGAGTTGATGATTTTATGGAAGTAAGCAGAGTTACTGTCTCCCTGTTTAAGCCATTTACATCTGGATTTCTGACGCAGCATAGATTCTTGAATAAAAGATTGCTCCCATAGGTCTGATTGGAGTTTCTTAAGCTCTAGAACCTGCTGATCAGTAGGTTGAGCTATTAGGGAGTCCTCCAATTCATTCAACTTGTGCTGAATAATCTTCACCTTACTGCTGTGATCCCCACACTGATCCTTACTCCAGATTTTAAGCCTATATTTAAGTTTCTGCAATTTACATTTCAAAGCAAAACCTCCCCAACCCATAGGCTGAGTTGCAGACCAAAAATCCTTCACCACCTTATTAAAGTCTTTATTAGATAGCCAAGCATTGAAGACTCGAAAAGGCTTTGGGCCCCAATCAGTTAACTTGGACTACAACATGATAGGACAATGGTCTGAATAGTTTCTTTCTAGATTATACTGAGAACTATCAGGCCACTTAGCAATCCAGTCATCCGAAAGAAGTACTCTATCGAGCCTGCTTTTACAAGAACCATTTGGTCTGACCCAGGTGAAAGGTTTGCCCAAACAAGGGATATCCTCTATCTCCATGTCAGCTAGCCAGTCATTGAAATCTGCTATGATGCTAGTGTCTGGAGGCCCAAGGTTGTTTCCCACTCTTTCAGTCAGGTTCCTAACACAGTTGAAATCCCCTACAAGGCACCAACATTGGACCTGGGACTGACTCTTCAGATCTAGAAGTCTCTGCCAAAGCTGTCTTTTAACTGCTGGATCACAGGCAGCATATATGTTTACCACCACAACCCTATGACCCTCAGCCATCCAGACCCCCTCCAGCAAAATGAATCCCCTTTCAGCTCTTCTATTTTCAACCCTAAAGTTGATATTGTCCCAGACACACAAGAGGCCCCCTGCTGTGTTAACTGCAGGGACCCATTCCCAATCAAACTCAGATTGTCCCCATAAAGCCTTACACACTACCTTATCCATAGACTCTCTCTTTGTTTCTTGCAAACAGAGAAGGTCTATCCTCTGCTTCCCAACCAAGTTCCTGATAGAGGCCCACTTTATTCCTCTACCCAGCCCTCTAACGTTATAAGATAGGATATTCATTGAGAAAATCTCCTATTCCCCAAATCCTTGGCTTCATCTCTGTCTCTGCACTCCATAGAAGTATAATTCTGAAGAAACTCTGAACTATCTGATTTTGTTTCCATGCCCAATTCCTTTCCCAAATTCCATAGGTGTTGAGCCTCTGACTTCAACTCATCACTGCATTGAATAACACTACTTAATCTCCCACCAGAATTCACGGGAGGCTGATTATGAACCTCAGGCTGAGTGGCTGCTGGATTTAGACTACAAAGAGGGATTGAAGAGTGCTGGATTGCAGGTTGAGACATCCGGGCCCCAGATTGGGAAGTTGGCTTTTGTCGGGAGTAAACTTTAACAAACTTGTCTGAGTTCACTTTTAAAGAATGAGTTTCAGAGCTGGGCTCCTCTCTGTGGCACCCTTCAACTGACATTAATGGGCCTGTGATTTCGCTTGGCCGACCCTCTTTGTGAGTCTGACCTTCATTAATACCCATATGCTCCACTGGGTAGAGAAATTCCTTATTGCACCCTCCTTGGGACTCTAATGGGCCCTTTAGACGTTGAGGCCCATTCTGCTCCAGAGGAATAGGGGAGGGGGTTTGCATGATTTGTTTCTGTAGCTCCCCAATGCAGGTCTGGCCTTCTACATCTTTCCTTTCAACATTCAAATTATTACCTTGTGTGTGATGACTGTGCCTACAACCATCCTGTGGTATGTTTTGGCCAGTATCCCTTTTCGTATAAGCTGCTGTCTTCTGAGGTGCTGCAAAGCTGTCCCCTAGGCTGACTTTACCGGAAATGGACTCCAGCATAGTAGCCTCCAAACTATTTGCCTTATCCTGGAAGGTTTCGTTAGTGTGGGTATTAACCAGAGGTTCGCCATCTCTGCTGCAACCATGAGTCCTACAGTGTACCCGTTGGCTAAACGTCGGGGAAGAACTCCGGTTGGATAACTCCGGCGAGAATGAAAAGTTGGTGTCAACGTCATCCCCTTCATCGCAGCCCACCCCGTCGTCGTCGGACGTTATTGACTCCGACCAACCCTCCGACGGCGAGGGTCTTCTCTTGGTCAGACCACCGTCGGAACCTGCTTCTTCCACAATCCAGACTTTGTACTCGAGCTCCCCCACACGGACATTGACGGCTGACCTTATCGTTGGTGGCAGCGGGGTCCTTACCAGTAAACGAGCTCTGTCGAAACGACGACGGTCCTCTGTGTCATCGTCGGGCTCGATAATATCACCAATAGCAGCCACCACCTTCCTGAAGCTTTGAATCTCCCATGCCTGTACCGGGAAGCCCCACAACTGGAGCCAAACGATCCTATTACTGGGTCTGGACAACGGCGACCACTTCTTCAACTCATAGAAGATGGAGTCACCTCTTTCCGTCTCCGACTGAATAAGGGCCCGAGCCTTTTCGTCGGACAACCCGGGGGGAAGCACCATATCGTCTCCTAGGAACTGAGAACCGACACTGTACCCAAGCTCCCACGCAAGGCGATCCTCCAGAGCGTCTACCTCCATCATCTTCTTAAGTTTACCCGTCCAGGTTCCTTCACACCATGCACGCCCTGTAACTTCTAGGTTGATGTAGACGGGTGAATATCGAGTTTCGTCTACCCTCTTGTGGCCTTGACATCCCCCCATAGTCACTGCGTCCACATATGACCTCCGAGGAGGCCCGTGGTTTGTTGCATCCCTACATCTCTCTTCGATCGTCTTCTTCCCCCTAGCAAGTTTGTTTGCCTGCGGTGCTTCCTGTCGGGCTGACCTGTCGAACCTCGGAAGGTTGACATAAAGCTTATGTTCGTTAATGAAAATGTTATCCAGCCTTAGCTCCAGTCCTTTTGCATCCTTAACATCCTTGAAGCGCACAAACCCGTACCTCCTGCCTTCCTTGTTGAGTCTTTTGGCGATATATACTTCACGGACGTCGCCCCATTTTTTGAAGTGCCACCATAGCAACTTCTCATTAGCTTCAACAGGGAAGTGTGTGAAGTAAAAGGAGGTAATATTAGCCTCATGCCTCCAGTTTCGGCTAAGCTGTATACTTCTGCCCCCTGCCTCTAGTTGTCCTCCCATTGGTGAGAACTTCTGCACCGCTTTCATGGACCTTCTACTCACCACCCTTGTCCACTTCTCCTCCTCATCAGGTTCATCACTACGTCCTCGGTTATTGGATCGTTGCCCTTCGTGCTGTGCATCCATACAAGCCAAGTTCCTCCGTCTCCCCGTACACTGTCCTGTAGCCTTCAAAAACCCACGTCCACTCTCACCCGTTCTCCCTCTACCTCTTCCCTTCACCGGCGCATAGGACCTACGCCGTTCCCTCTCCCGTCCTCTCTCTCCTTCTCTTTCTCTAGTCCTAACATTCTGTTTTTCTCTAAGTATCTCTCTCTCTGGGTCTCTCTCTCTTGCTGAGTCTCTCTCTCTCTCTGAGTGACTCGCTCTCTCTCTCTCTCCCTCTCTCTCTTACTTTCATTCTACCTAACTGTGAAACTTGTCAGTTATGGCAACACACATGTGGCTCAGTTAGCACACCTAAACACACCTACCAGTCAATACCCAAATAACCAAATCAAGTGAAAAAGCTAGCAAGATCCAAAATTTAGTTTGTACAGATTTTATACTATAACCCCATCCAACAAAGAAAGGACACCATGAAAACATAAATCAAGAGTTAGAATGATATTAATAAATGATAGTCCTATTGGTAAGTAGTTCTTTCTTTTTTGAACATCGAGTTACGCATTCCCATTCTTAATTTTCTCTAACTACGGTGAATGACATAGAATTAGCAACAGCAGGAATACAATTATCCATAAAATATGGACAAATGAATATGTCAAGAATTAAAGAAAGAAATGCTTACAGAACCGCGCCAGTCCGCACGAAGGACGGTTCCAAATGACCCTGAAAAACAGTTATCGTTGTCCTTATTTCATTGTTTCATGACACATTTTCTCTAATAAGATAAATAGATTGCTTGGGCAAAATCAGCAATTTTTTAGAGTAGATATCATGCATGAGGATTCAAATACAAAACCTGTCCCAATGTTCTCCTTCAAAATAAGTTCACTCCATGGAATATCCAGATCCTCCTTGTCAAGATCAACTTCATGACTTGGGTAATCCATTATTGACTGGTTTGCTTCATTGAAAGACTCATATTCCTCTGCACCAGGAACTGCATAAGATGGAATATCAAAAGTCAAGAATCCAATGCCACCACAATAGAGAGCAGAGCATACAGAGCATTTTGAGCTTATTTACTAAGAACATATTTGGCAATCTATACATCACTCAGTTCCAATCATGTACGACATGCTCTTTGAGAAAGACATGGTTCCATTCTTTCTTTTTCTACTTTTTATCTGGGATAGGAAAAATGGTTCATTCTTACTCAAAGCAATCAGATGGCTGTTCCCACCCGCATAATTTGCACCCAGAGCTTCAGTTTTCTGTAGATCCATTCTGCCACTATGATTAACAGCAGGTCCTGTCATGATGGAAATCAGTAATTTTAGAGGTGTATGACCATGTGTACACAAACCATGTTAATCTCTTTCTATTGCTCATACAACCTTTATATCATGAAATTATTATTATATTGTTTCCTCCCTCACCACCAAACAACAAAATATTACACACTAAGTTGTAACAGTCCCACATTGACTATATTAGCAATTAATGTAATTATTGTAAAACTGTGAGGGCAGATTATTAATTAATGTAGATTTACCCATGTTTTAGGAAAGTAATTATTCAGTTTAGTCTATATATTGTAATGTTGTCACAGTTGTGTACAGTTTCATTATTCAGAAGATAATATTCCATTGATGTGCCATTATTTTCTCCTATTTCTTAACCCTTTTTGCACTATTTTAATTATTGATTAGTCTTAATTGTCAAATTAATTAGGCAGTTTTATTACTTGAGCTCATTCAGCTAATTTGATGTTTTCAATCTAATTTCAGGAATTAATGAAGCATTGGGCTTAATCCATATTTTGGTCGTGGACTTAAAGAGGACAAATAAAGCAACGTTTACCTTAGTTAATTTTTAATTAGGAGATTGTAATTTTATTTTATGTTATTTAGTGTTTATTTCGTTTTGGGCCAGAATAATGTAATAGGGCCAGTGACTTTGAGTGACCCTTATAAATAGCAGCCTTGGGATTCGTGCAAGGCTATTCTGTTAGACTATTATTCAGAGCATAGGGTTTAGGGTTTTACGTTTTTCTGAGCTTATTGTTACTGTTCACGTAATGCACTTTTTCATTCTCTACTTCTAATTGCAATTTCGTCTTTATTTCTTCTGTTACTTTTAGTTTCATTCTCGTTTCTGCTTTAGTTTCATTCTCGTTTCTATTTCCAGTTTCATTTACGTTTCTACCTTTAGCTTCAATTGCGTTTTCTGTTTTTGGTTGAAATTATGGAAGGCTAAATTTCTGGTGTTGTTTCCTTCTGAGGACGAAGCTTAACTCTCTTCGAGGTTCTGTTTATAATGTAGCTTCCTGGCAGTTTTCCCTTCACCAATTAACCCACATGCGTTCTGTTAATCTGTGCACGCTTCGTGTTCGATTAATTGCCTCTGTGCTTAAATTGCGTTCGTGCTTAATGAACAAGGAGTTAATTGGTGTATGTGTTGCTTAATCACATGCGTTCTGACCAAATTCTGTTTTGGGAAGATGCTTGGGCTGATGATGGGATTCCCCTCAAAGACCAATTTCCAGAATTATACCGAATTTCCTCCCAAAGAAACCACATAGTGGCTGATATGGGATCCTTCTCCGAAAGTGGGTGGGAATGGAATCTTCTTTGGAGAAGAAACCTGTTTGATAATGAGATGGGAATAGCTTCAAAATTCATTGACCAAATCTCAGCAATCAGGTTAAATAGCAACTTGAAGGACACCTGGGTTTGGAGAGCTGACACTAATGGAATCTTCTCTACCAAATCTGCTTACCAAGTTTTAAAAGATGAGCAGCATTCTGAAGTTCAGCATTTGGCATTCCATCAACTCTGGGATATTAAAATCCCCCCGAGAGCCTTGTCCTTTGCCTGGAGATTGTTATGGGATAAACTTCCTACTAAGGATAACCTAGCTAGGAGACAAATTCAAACTGACAGTGACATTTGTCCATTCTGCCACAGCAAGCCTGAGTCTGCATCCCATTTGTTCTTCACTTGTGACAAAATTCAGCCCCTGTGGTGGGAATTCTTATCCTGGGTGAAGGAAGTCAAAATCATCCATTGTAGACCAATGGATAATTTTCTCCAACATTCACCTACTGTAATCCTGCCTAGGTTAGCTTTGCTATTCTTAGCCGGTCCCAAGCCCGGATAAAAGGAGAGGGTTGTGTTAGGCTTTCGACAGCCAACGTAAAACTTTGTCGAATCTCTACGACATGGATCAATTACGTAATAATGTGAATGCTAGGTCGTTGCCCGGAAGCAACGCGCTGTATGGCTCGAGTACAGTGTCAAAAGAGCAAGGGCCGCTGCATCGCCGCCCGGATGTAGTGAAAAGTAAGCAAGGGTTCCCACATTTTCGTGAACGGGTGTGGGTAAAGAAGCTAGTTCATGACAGAAGGATTCGCTTTGGTACATGGAATATAGGCACACTTACTGGAAAATCTATGGAAATAGTGGATGTTATGATGAGGAGGAAGATCAATTTTATGTGCCTACAAGAAACTAAGTGGACAGGTGAAAAAGCGAAAGAATTAGACAACTCGGGATTTAAGCTGTGGTATACGGGAAAAATCAGATCAAGAAATGGGGTAGGGATTATTGTGGACAAGGAGTGGAAGAAGGATGTCGTGGATGTAAGAAGAGTAGGAGATCGTATCATAGCCTTAAAATTGGTAGTGGGACAGGACACCTTTAATGTTATTAGTAGGTACGCACCTCAGGTTGGGTTAGCAGAACACTTTAAGGTAAAATTTTGGGAGGATCTAGAAGGGGTACTTCAGGATATACCCCAAGGAGAGAAAGTTTTCCTAGGAGGAGATCTCAATGGACATGTAGGTAGCGTGGCTAGAGGTTTTGAGGGGGTGCATGGGGGTTTTGGCCTAGGGGAGATGAATGGGGAGGGTAAATCCATCTTGGAATTTTCGGAGGCTTTGGATCTTTCTATAGTCAATACATGGTTTAAGAAAAGAGAGGAACATCTTATCACTTACAAAAGTGGAGGGACATGTTCTCAGATAGATTTCTTCCTTGTCAGGAAGTCTGATAGGAAGTATTGCTTGAACTGTAAAGTTATCTCGGGAGAGAGCTTGACTACCCAACATAGAGTTTTGGTTATGGATGTAAGAATTAGAGATAGGGCAAAGAGAAGAAGTCCTATGGTAGCACCAAGGATCAAATGGTGGCACTTGAAGGGTGAGAAACAAGGAATCTTCCAACAAAAGATATGGGAGGGATGGTGTGGACAATCACAAGGAAGTGCAAATGATCTGTGGAACAAGATGTCCCAAGAGATTATTAAAGTGGCTAAAGAGACGTTGGGTGAATCTAGAGGTTTTGGACCTAGGGGTAAAGAATCGTGGTGGTGGAATGAAAGTGTTCAGAGCAAAGTTAGAGTAAAAAAGGAGTGTTTCAAGGAGTGGTCTAGGTGTAGAAATTCTGAAACTTGGGATAAGTATAAGATAGCTAGAAATGAAACCAAAAAGGCAGTGAGTGAGGCAAGAGCCCAAGCTTTTGACGGACTATACCAAGCTCTAGGAACCAGGGACGGAGAAAGATCTATATATAGGCTTGCTAAGGGTAGAGAGAGGAAGACTAGAGATCTGGATCAAGTAAAGTGTGTTAAGGATGAAGAAGGCAAAGTCTTAGTGCATGAAAAGATATCAAGGAAAGGTGGAAGGCGTATTTCCACAACTTATTTAATGATGGATATGGATATGACTCTAGCAGTCTAGACACAAGAGAAGAGGACCAGAACTATAAGTACTATCGTCGGATTCAGAAACAGGAAGTAAAGGAAGCGTTGAAAAGAATGAGTAACGGTAAGGCGGTGGGGCCAGACAACATACCTATTGAAGTGTGGAAAACTCTTGGAGATAGAGGTCTTGAGTGGCTCACCAAACTCTTTAATGAAATTATGAGGTCAAAACGCATGCCGGAGGAATGGAGGAGAAGCACGTTAGTGCCAATCTATAAGAACAAGGGGGATATACAAAATTGTGCAAATTATAGGGGAATCAAGCTCATGAGTCATACCATGAAATTATGGGAAAGAGTGATCGAACGGAGATTAAGAAAGGAGACTCAAGTTACTGAGAATCAATTTGGTTTCATGCCGGGAAGGTCGACCATGGAAGCGATTTATTTATTACAGCGGGTGATGGAGCAATATCGCATGGACCAACAAGACTTGCACTTGATTTTTATTGATTTGGAGAAAGCGTATGATAGAGTGCCTAGAGAGATTTTGTGGAAAGCTCTAGAGAAGAAAGGGGTTAGGGTTGCATATATTCGAGCTATCCAAGATATGTATGATAGGGTATTGACTAGTGTTAGGAAACAGGGTGGAGAGTCAGACGATTTTCCCATCACAATTGGTTTGCATCAAGGGTCAACCCTTAGCCCCTACCTTTTTACCTTAATTTTGGATGTCCTCACGGAACAAATCCAAGAGATAGCGCCGAGATGCATGCTTTTTGCAGATGACATAGTCCTCCTTGGAGAGTCGAGGGAGGAGTTGAATAAGAGGTTGGAAACTTGGAGACGAGCTCTAGAAACACATGGCTTTCGCCTAAGCAGAAGCAAATCGGAGTATATGGAATGTAAGTTCAACAAAAGAAGGAGGGTTTCTAACTCAGAGGTGAAAATAGGAGACCATATTATCCCTCAAGTCACACGGTTTAAATATCTTGGGTCTGTAATACAGGATGATGGAGAAATTGAAGGGGATGTGAATCATCGCATTCAAGCAGGATGGATGAAATGGAGAAAAGCATCGGGGGTGTTATGTGATGCAAAGGTACCGATCAAGCTAAAGGGAAAGTTTTATCGGACTGCGGTAAGACCGGCGATTTTGTACGGAACAGAATGTTGGGCGGTCAAGAGCCAACATGAGAATAAAGTAGGTGTAGCGGAGATGAGGATGTTGCGGTGGATGTGTGGTAAGACTCGACAGGATAAAATTAGAAACGAAGCTATTAGAGAGAGGGTTGGAGTAGCGCCTATTGTAGAGAAGATGGTGGAAAATAGACTTAGGTGGTTTGGGCATGTAGAGAGAAGACCGGTAGACTCTGTAGTGAGGAGAGTAGACCAGATGGAGAGAAGGCAAACAATTCGAGGCAGAGGAAGATCCAAAAAGACTATAAGAGAGGTTATCAAAAAGGATCTCGAACTTAATGATTTGGATAGAAGTATGGTACTTGATAGAACATTATGGCGGAAGTTGATCCATGTAGCCGA
The DNA here is from genome assembly GCF_000004515.6 of Glycine max. Taxonomy (NCBI): domain Eukaryota; kingdom Viridiplantae; phylum Streptophyta; class Magnoliopsida; order Fabales; family Fabaceae; genus Glycine; species Glycine max. The sequence continues at coordinate 26,653,473 of NC_016089.4, forward strand.
CCTCACCTAGTGGGATAAGGCGTTGTTGTTGTTGTTGTTGTTGTTGTATTCACCTACTGTAGGAACATTGGCTACTGAGAGAAGATGGAAAATCTGGTGGTTGGTAGCTACAAACTCAATCTGGAAGCTCAGAAATGATATCATCTTCCATAGTCAATCCTTTGATATCTCTAAGCTGGCAAATAGTACTCTTTTCCTTATGTGGACCTGGTTGAAGGGGTGGGAAAGGGATTTCAGTGTCCCTTTTCTCCAGTGGTCCTCAGCAATGTCTTTAGCTTTTAATTAATGCTTCTAGGAAGGGCAGGGTTTGTGGTTTGTTATTGTGATGGCTGTTTGTTTGTTTAGCTCCTTCAGAAGTCAATCTTTCTTTGTATTCTGTAGTACCACTGGTACTTTTATTCATTAATATAAATTATCTTTGCAGTTCAAAAAAAAAATCACATATTGACAGCCCTAAATTGATTTTCGCTTAGTAAATTAAAATAGGGTTGGATTAAGTGGTTAACTGTTAGGGACGAATCCTTCATAACCTAGAACAAGAGAATGGCTTCTGAATCAGAGGAAACAACACGTTTTTACTATTATTAATTTCGTATTCCAGTTTGTTTGTTCTTTAATTCACACAACAAACAACCCCCCCCCCCCCCATTGTTAGTGTTACTGCTAGTATATTATGAACATTTGGTTTATCATTGCTCGTTGGGAAACGACCTAAGATCACTTCCTAGTTACTGCATTTTAATGTTTTTTTGATTCGAGTACGGCCTCGATCATCCATCATGTCCTTATCCTTTTTTTATTCAAGTTGATATTGGAGCGCACAATCTATCAGACTCTCCTCTCACAAATCAATCTTATACTGTGTTAGGAACTTAGGATGGTTCCTAACAGACTGCCATTGTAACTGTCATAACAGCGACCTTTATTGCTGCAATGCTACTTTATGTTTTGTTCTCTGGTTTGTTCAATGCACTCAATTCCATTTTTAGACACCAAACCCATCGTTGTCACATCATCCACCACCAGCCACTACCACCTTTGTGATTGGAGATCGTAATGAACAAACTTCTGTCACACATATAGTCACAAGCTGTTACTTTCCTGCCATTAGAGTGGTAGAGTCCCTTGTTTCCCAAATTTGGCTTCAGCACAATTGTCTTGGGCATCCTCCTTTAACTTAAGTCTATGTTTCCATTTTTGGTTGTGAGAATTTGTTGATTCAATTCATTGGCACGTACGTGAGCCTGCTAAACATCAACAAGCAACTCTTTCCCCTAATTCTGATAGAAGTATTGAACCTTAAGATCCCATTCATTTGAATGTATGGGAGACCCACATCCATCTCTACTATTTCTAGCACCAAATGGTATGTCTCTTTTATTGGGGACTGTAATTGCATCACATGACTATTTCTCATGAGAGATAAATCCAAAGTACTCCAATCATTTGTCCAGTTTTACCAGACGGTTCAGACTCAATTTGGAAAACCTATTAAACACTTACATTTTAATAAGGGCAGGAAGTATGTCAATCAAAATCTTACTAAATTCCTTAAACAGAATGGTATTGTTCATGAACTCACATGTGTTTGATACTCCCCAACAGAATAGTGTTGTTGAAAGGGAAAAAATAACCCCTTGCTCAAAACCACGAGAAAATTTCTATTCCAATTGCTATCCCAACCATGGTAGTTAGTATTGTGTGATTAGCAATATGAATCATACAATACGATGCGATTCCAGCTGCCACCGATACGAATCAGAGGTTATCTTGTTTTTGTTCCTGAATCGCAGCTCAAGTCGCTGTATCAGAACTGAATCATGCCTGAATCACGATTTCTAGACGAATCACACAATTCTTCTCCCGCAGCTGGCCAAGCGGGTTGCACTGCGAAAAGGGTCAGGTCATGCACAACCCGGTTCGTAAAAACCCTAAAAACAATTTTTTTTTTCAAAATAATAGAGAAAGAGGGAGGGAATGGGCCGATTGTTTCCCTCCCATTGAATCTTCAATGACCCATGACCTAATTGCCACCCTTTTAAGTGTTCTCACTTCTCATACTCATTCTTCATTAACGTTCTCCTTTCCTCTGTTCCTCGGCTATACTGCTGAATATAAGAAACAACACTTATATTTTTGGGTGGCTGTTGCTGAATTTGTGCAGCTACAAACAGCCACTGGTTTAGGATTTTATGCAGTGTTTTTGTTGGAGGCTAAGTCGCTGACTTGTGCAGCAGCAAATAACTTTTGTTTTCCTTTCTATCTTTGTTTGTCATGAACCTTATATTATATCAGTTATATGTCACTGTTAGTTATTTGACTTCAAATATGTATGCATGTTTTCATTTCTCATATATTTCTTTATGTTAAAATGCTACTAGAGTGTTAATATATGTCTTATATATACATATATATATATATATATATATATATATATATGCTATTTTTTTTAATGATCATGAATCGTACTATTTACGATATGATTCGATTCACAATTTGGAAAATAGGGATTTTGATGCATGTTGTGTATACCGATTCAATTACCTTGATCCCACTTGTCTAATCCTAAGTCCTATTAGGGGGAAGCAATCTTAACTGCCACTGAAAATCAATCAATAATATTCAATCTTTCATATTTCACGTGGTACATCACTAGGTCCCTTAAATTACAGCCAAAGGATGGCATAAAATTTTCCATGCCAGAAGTAAGTCTACTTCCTCCTAACTAGAGTATATTTAACTAACAATACCTAGAACAATTGTGATGTTGACATATAAAACAATAACCCAATTACAACTAGTACGAGCCAAACTCAAACATACTTAATATTGTAAGAAACAATACAATAATAATCCAAATGGTCTAATTCATTTGCCTTTTGTGCATGGTAAATTTAACTTTCAATGTTTCATGTAAAATAAAAGATAAAATACAGTTAAGGTTAGAAAATTCAGAGATATAACTATGAAAGCACAGGCCATCAAAACCAAGGATGAGACGGTAATTTTCAGTATGCAAATAAAAAGTTGCCTCATTTTTCTCAAGATTCTTATTCCACATGATAATTATATTCATAAAAAGCATCTAGAGTGACAAAAAAAATAACCTGATGTGGTATCAAATACAAGATGCAGTGCTTCACTGTCCAAGAAATACAATTGGGCTAGTGTCTTTGTATATTCAGCTGTTTCAACTGGCTTGAACTTTGGATGACATAATGGTGAAGGGACCAACATTGAAGATGCAGAATTCAGTGAAGAATCAGGCTGGCATGTTGCCCCAGGTCTTCCAACTAAATCAATCATATACTCCCTAGAAAGGTGTATACAATATTCCTAAGTTAATTGAGCTTGTTTTTGTTTCTGCTAATAAAACCGTGTCATACACATTTTCTATGTAATAAGAAAACGTAAAACAATTAAACACATTGATGAAAAAGCTCCCTCCAGTTCCTCTAAACAAAGACTTCAACAATTAAATACCATTAAACTGATATATAATTCCAACCCCTGACAAATATTCATAAACAGTCTATCGCATAGCTTGTAGATAAGTTCAATCCCCCATTAGAAAATGCTGATAAATATGCTACTAGGCTTTTGGTTGAAAATATTACGAGATTATGGTTAAATTTTTTAAGCATTTCTCCAGTTTTCTTAAAAGTCATTAGCTGTGAAGCAAACTTATAAAAATACTGAAGCTATAACCAATATAGACCGTGGTTAGGATAGTAAAGAGATGATGAGAGAGAAAGGTAGAGAGAGAGAGAGAGAAAGAAAGAGGGCGTGTGAGAGAGAAAGAAAGAAGGCGAGTGAGAGACACAGAGCGAGAGAGAGTGAGAGAGATAGACAAAGCGAGAGAGAACCAGAGAAAGCGAGAGTTGGGGCCAGCAAAAGGACAGGAAAGAGGACGACCTGGTTTAAGGGATCATCATGGAGGGGGAGTGGATGGAAAAGTTAACGCCCGTAGCCGGAGTCGTGACAACCTGCAGGAAGGACAATGGATTCCAGTGAAAAGAAGAAGAAAGGCACCTTCAAAGATCCTTCCAGCTACCTGAAGGACTATACACGAGCTGAAAGCCCCTCACCAGACCTCTGCGAGAGTTATGCAACCATCATCGTGGAGGGAGAAGTCGGACATAACTTCCTTCTACTTTTCCCGATTCCCTGAGGAGGTCTGTGAAAAAGATCTTTGGAAGATTTTTCAGGAGTGGGGAAAAGTGTGGGAGGTCTTCATACCACAGAAGAGGAACAAACAAGGCCATAGATATGGCTTTGTGCGTTTCAAAGGGGTAAAGGATGGAGATAGGTTGGAGAGGATTCTTGATAACAAAATATATTTTCAGGGGATTAAGATGTTTGTTAACAAGCCTAAATACCAGAGGGGAGGCAACAGGGTACACAAGCCACTCGCTGGCCTTCATAGTAGAATTGATACTGCACCGACGGAGCCTGACACGCATGTGCCTATGGCCACGAAGCTGAGATCATACGTGGAGGTCGTCAAAAATTGTAAGAAGGAAGGGGAGGAGAGGCGAGGACCCGCGTCTGCAAATGGGTCAACAATGGTGAACACAGGGCCCATAAACATTCAGACGAACAAAGAAAAAACCAAATGGCTTGAGAAGGCTTGGGTGGGGCATTTAAAAAATAAGGGTATCTTTGATAAGGTGGAGGAGGAGCTTCATGGAATGTTTGGGGTGGAGGTGAAGACCACGTACTGGGGTGACGACATGGTTATTATCTATGACCTGGAAGAAGAAGCAGTCAGTGCGCTCAATCACAAAGAACAAGTGCATGGAGGGTCTCCTTTCTTCTCTGTGCAGAGATGGAAGCCGGAGATGATGCCTTCACACCGACTAACATGGCTTCGTATTCGGGGGGTGCCCTTGACGGTTTGGGACGCAGAGAGCCTAGCAAGCATCGTGTCAGTCTGTGGAGAACTCATTGAGCTAGACGCGGCGACGGAGGACAGGACGCGGTTTGACATGGCGCGGGTCCTAGTCCGGACGAATGAAAAACTGCCCATAGATCGTTTGGTGGTGGTTATGGTGGACGTAATCCAATACGGCCTTTACGTGCGAGAGGAGTTCGAGGCTGGGTGGGGAAGAGGGCAGCGGTTGGAGGAGGAGGTTCGGTTTCCGCCGTCACCTTTTTCTACGGCCATAGTAGATTCCGACAACGAACCAAACAGCCATGGGCTACAACGATTTTCTCCCAGTAGCTTCTCCGGCAGGTCCGTCGGCGGGTCGTCCACCAGGACGCAGTCATGCATGGCGGAACGTCGCCGGAGATGAGGGAACTTAGGCAAATCTCCCAGCCGCCATGGATGCGAGTCACCGCCAGGTGCTGACGCGTCACCTCCAAGCCGTCACGTGCCTCAGGTAGCGACTGGGTGCCTGACACGTGGTCGCATGGGTCAGATGGACAGCAACGGTCCCCTACTCTCGGATTTTCGTGGGGAAGGAATGGCAGATGATAGGAGGTGCTGTCCTAGCCACCAGCAGCTTCCATTTGTAGAAATGAACGTTGTGGACAAAAGCCAAGAGGATTTAATAAAAGCCATTACCCCTTGGGTACAAGGGGATGAACCCTCAGTCAATAGCCCAAAAGCCTCTTTAGGGGTCAAACGAGGGTCAAACACCATAAGTCCTCAAGAAAAGCTTTCTTCAAATCTGATGGAGAGAGCAGTGGACCATAATCTGGGCCTCATTAATATCAGCCCAAGTTCCAAAGGTAACCAGACCCCTTCAGCCTTCAAGGTGTATGTTAGAAGAAAGGGGTCTGCTGCAGTAAACCTTTTGGCCCAAGAAAACTGTAACCCAGGATGTTGTAAGGCTGACTCTGCTTCGTGGACTAAGGACCCTGAGATTAATCAAATAGAAAATGGGGAGGAGATGTTCCTTCAGTCCCCAGATTTCGTTGGGAGAACCCCTAAACAAGATAGTCCCTCACAATCCCCTGCCACTAATAACAGCTTCCATAACAGTGATTTAGAGTATGAGGAGGATCTCCATAGGGAGATTGTTAGAAAGCTGGGTGTGGCCTATGATGATAAAAACTTTTGTAAGGAGAAGAGGAAGCATGGTGTTACTAATAGTAGCATTTTCCCTCAATCAGCAGTAGTGATGGGAATGGAGCAGCATGACCCATGAATATTTTGTCACTTAATTCTAGAGGGCTGGGCAGTGGAGTCAAGAGGTCAGCAATTAGAAAGTTAACCATGGCTAACAATGTTGATGTTCTATGTATTCAGGAAACTAAAAGGGAGTCCATTGACAAAAGCCTATGTCAATATATGTGGGGGGATGGAAATGTCTCTTGGGAATTTGTCCCTTCTAGCAATGCAGCGGGAGGTCTGCTGAGTATATGGAATAATGAGTTTTTCGATGTGGATAAAAGGGTGGCTGGAAAAGGCTTTATTTTGTTAGAAGGCACGTGGACTAAAGGAAATAAAAAGGTCTGCCTCATCAATGTATATGCCCCTTGTGATTTACAAGGAAAGAGAGAGCAGTGGGATGAGTTAAAACACCTTAAATCCTCTTCTCATGTTGACCTGTGGTGCATTATGGGTGATTTTAACTCCATTAGATATCAACATGAGAGAACGACTTCATCCCAATCAGTGGGAAGCTCTACTAGTACCACTGAGTTTAATTCTTGGATTATGGATATGGAGGTTGAGGAGGTTAGGTCTGTTGGGAGATTCTTCACATGGTGTCGACCCAATGGGTCTGTCATGAGCAGATTGGATAGATTCCTTCTTTCTGATGATTGGCTGTCCCAATGGCCAGATACTACTCAATTCGTGTTGGATAGAGACTTCTCTGATCACTGCCCCATCCTTTTAAGGTCTAGAGCCAATGATTGGGGACCTAAACCTTTCAAGATAATGGATTGGTGGATGCAGGAAAAAAGCTTTCAGAATATGGTGGTTCACAGCTGGAGTAATTATCATCCTAGTGGTTGGGGAGGTTTTGTTCTCAAACAGAAATTAAAGCTCATCAAAAATCAAATAAGGCAGTGGAGTTTACAAAATGGTGGCGTTACATCTACTAAAATCCAGAATTTAAAGAAGGATCTCAATGCTTTGGAGGCTGGAGTCAATGGGTCAACCATGTCTCAAGCTGAAATGGAGCTCAAAAAATCCTTGCAGGAACAGCTATGGGCAGCAGCTACAGCTTATGAATCTATGATGAGGCAGAAATCTAGAGTGAAGTGGATAAGAGAAGGGGATTCAAATTCAGCTTATTTTCATAGATTGATTAACCATAGAAGGAGGGTAAATGCTTTTCAAGGCTTGCTCATGGATGGAGAATGGGTCCATGACCCCAGCAGTGTAAAGAGGGCAGTACTCACACATTTCAAGGATAGATTCACAGAACAGAACCATAATAGGCCAACTCTGGATGGGGTTCATTTCCCTTCCCTTGACCAAGATCAGAATGAAAGCCTTGTCGCCAGATTTTCTGAAATGGAAATCAAAGCAGCTGTGTGGGCTTGTGGGGGAGATAAAAGCCCTGGTCCGGATGGTTTGAACTTCAACTTCATCAAGAAGTTTTGGGAAATTCTGAAACCTGATATAAGCAGATTCCTGGATGAGTTCTACATCAATGGAAGATTCCCCAAAGGAGGCAATGCTTCCTTCATAGCCCTCATCCCCAAGACTAATAACCCCCAATCCATTAATGATTATAGACCTATATCCCTCATAGGGTGTGTCTATAAAATACTGTCCAAGATTTTGGCTAATAGGCTTGCTCATGTTATACATCATCTCATTGATGAAAGACAAACTGCTTTTATGAAAGGAAGGCACATCCTTCATGGAGTGATGATTACTAATGAGATTATAGCTGAAGCCAAATTCAAAAATAAATCGTGTATGATCTTCAAAGTTGACTTTGAAAAAGCATACGACTCAGTTTCTTGGGGATTTTTAAATTATATGATGGTGAGAATGGGATTCTGTGATAGATGGAGAAATTGGATCTATGGATGCTTGTCTAGTGCAACTATCTCTATTTTAATTAATGGCAGCCCCACCACAGAGTTTGTGCCTGAGAGAGGTTTAAGGCAGGGAAACCCCCTTGCACCTTTCCTCTTTAACATAGTAGCCGAGGGTCTTACCGGATTGATAAGGACTTCCATCTCTAAGAATTTGTTCTGCAGTTACCAAGTGGGGAGCAAAAAGGAAGAGATTAATATTCTGCAATATGCAGATGATACTTTGTTTTTTGGTTCTGCAACTACTGCTAATGTTAGAGTTATGAAATCTATCTTGAGAATCTTTGAGATGGCTTCTGGCCTTAAGATCAACTATGCTAAAAGCCAATTTGGTTGTATGGGCAAATCTGAAGCTTGGTGTAGGGAGGCAGCTCTGTTTCTGAATTGTGGCCAGCTGCAGTTTCCTTTTTCCTACCTTGGAATTCCTGTGGGGTCGAGCTCTAGAAGCAGGAATGTATGGCAACCTCTCATCAACAAATATGAAGCTAAGCTTGCAAAATGGAAGCAGCGATGTCTTTCTATGGGGGGCAGGATAACCCTCATCAATTCTGTCCCAACAGCCCTCCCTATCTACCTTCTCTCTTTTTTCAGAATTCCTAAAAAAGTGATACATAAGGTAGTTTCTATTCAGAGGAACTTTTTGTGGGGGGGTGGTTCTGAAACAGCTAAGATACCATGGGTGATCTGGGATATTGTTTGTCTTCCCAAGACTAAAGGAGGGTTGGGGATCAAAGATTTGTCTAAGTTTAATGAGGCCTTGATTGGTAAATGGGGATGGGATCTGGCTAATAACCAGAATCAGCTTTGGGCTAGAGTTTTGATGTCCAAGTATGGTGGGTGGAATGCTTTATGTTTTGGAAGAAACAGTGCAGAATGCTCCCCTTGGTGGAAGGACCTAAGAGCTGTTTTCCAGCAACAGCATAATCATAGCCTCATCAATAACATGAGGTGGAAGGTGGGTGATGGGGCCAAAATCAGGTTTTGGAAGGATAAATGGAGAGAAGGAGACCTAACATTACAAGCCAAATACCCATCTTTGTACCAGATTAGCACTCAGCAGAATCATTCAATCAACTCAATGGGCCTCCTAGTTGATAACAGATGGGAATGGCAATTTCAGTGGAGGAGAAATCTTTTTGAGCACGAAATTAGTACAGCAGCAGAGTTCATGGCAGATATTGAACATGTTCATATACAACCTTCAGCTAGGGATCTTCTTTTATGGAATGCCGACCCTGGTGGCTCTTATACAACAAAGTCAGCTTACACTCTTTTGAAGGCTGAGGACAGACAAGCTCCTGTAGACAGTGCCACCAAGATCATTTGGACTTTAAAAATTCCACCAAGAGCAATTGCATTTGCTTGGAGAATTTTCAAGAACAGATTACCTACCAAGGATAATCTAAGGAGGAGACATGTGGAGTTGCTTTCTTTTAATTGTCCTCTCTGCGATATGGAAGAGGAATATGTAGGCCATGTTATGTATTCATGCATAAAAACTAGACAAATTTGGTGGGAGGCATTGGGCTGGGTCAATAGAGTGGGTCCTTTCCCACTGGAACCTAGATATCACTTTCAGCAATTCTGTTATTGGAGTGGGAAAACCTCAGTAGAGAAAAGGTGGCAAGTGCTTTGGATAGCTTTATCTATGACTATTTGGAAGCATAGAAATTCTCTGATTTTCAAAAATCAGACTTTCAGCTCCGAAAAAGTCATGGATGAAGCTTTATTCCACACTTGGTCATGATTACGTTGTATGGAGCAAGATTTCCATACTCACTTTAATCAATGGTCTGTCAGATTGAAGGAAGAAATGTCGTAGGGTTGTCTGATTGCTGGGTACCCAGCTTCTGTGCTGGTCTTTTTTAGTAGTTTGGGATTGGCAGGTTTTGCCTATTGTATCTAATCGTCATTCGTCAGTATTGCTAATACTGACCTATTATTAATATAATTATTTTTGCTGTGCAAAAAAAAAATAACCAATATAGACCAACAACTATAATCAGTTTCCTTACAGATGGAAAATTTTGTATGCTTAGCTTCACGGACCTATACACTATGTTGTAAAAGAATAAATTCATGAAATGAAGAGAAAGAATTACAGACCAACAGCTGTAAGGAATCCTTCTAAAACAAAGAACAAAACATAAAACAAACATGGAAGAGGAAAAAATCAAAGAACAATGGAAAGAAACTATAAAAGCCCCAACAGATGTTTCATGTTTGTCAAATTTATTTTCAAATTTCAGGGTGTCATACAATTCTTTTATTGAGTAAAAAAGTAAAGATATATCTTGGGGCATTTTATTTTTTCATGAAATATATCAAGAGTAAATATGTATCAGCTCATATGGATTATTTATGTCAAAATTTTTACTTAATTAGTTGTAATTTATGTTTATAATTTCTTTATAAAACAACAGAGTAAGCATATATTAAAAGAGTTTTTTATATTTAATATTTTTAACATAATTTGTTAATTTATGACCTTTACTATTTTTTTCTGATTAAGCATTACATTTTATTTATTATTCATTGGGAAAATTAATTGAACATGCACATATGTGTGTGTGTGGAATCTAGGTTGCCAATCATGGTAAGATATTTTTCCAGTTGTTGGCAAACCATATATATTCGAGAAGAAAGTAGTTTAAAGTTCAAACTTTACCGGCGAAATTTTGTTTAAACAGTACCTTCATATATTCATCTCTAATTATTCTGTGATTTCATTCTTTATTTACAGCTAGTGAAAGCATTTCCACCTTCAATTATCCCAAACACACACATATATTGGGAAAGGCAATAGTAGGCACTTCACATCATAGAAAAAAAAAAATGCCACCATTCCCTAATAATTAAGGGAAATTGTGTTTTACTTAAGTACTTTCATTTTTTGTATTTTAGTTAAAAGTTTAAAAGGATTTTTATAACATAAAAAAATGAAAAATATTGATAAATAATTTTGTTAATAAAAAAGAATAGAGTAAAAAGTTAAAAAGATTTGCGATAAATTTATTTTTTAAAATAAGTATAAAAATTCATTCTGTACAATCTATTTATTTCTTTCCACTCTCTCTTCCACTTATTCAAATAAGACGAGAAATTTCTCCACTTCTTTCCTTCTTATTTCTATTCAGCCAAATAATACATTTTTTCTACCCTATTCCCCTTTTAGTTCTAATCCCTCCTATTTCTTTTCCAAATTTCTTTACTCCCTATTTCACTTCTCATCCAAATAAAATGTAATTTCTAACCAGAAAATAGGGAAAAAAATATGGTATATATCCATACTGGAAAACCACTTTGTATTTCAAAAGCATCTAAGTTCTAACAAAAATATTCTGAAACACCCATCTTTACTTTTTGATCACTTTTACCCACACAACGTTGCAAATAATTAAAAAAAAAAACTATTCATACTCAAATTTTCCATGTACTTTTATTTGATTTATTAATTTATTAATGCAACAAACCTGTCAGAACCAAATTGCACTATACATGAGGCACCCACATCCTTCCTACAATACTTGCAGCCCTTTGCAATACGGCATGGTAGATTGATTAAGTCAGCCAACACCTGCATTTTAAATTGTTATAGGGTATTCAATTCAAATATAGAACAACCAAACTTCAGTAGTATGCAAAACAAAGAATATTCTCAGTTAGAAACTCCCAATTGTTTGCATCACTATGAGTCAATAAGGAGAATAAATAAAGAACTAAAAGATAAATGTTAATCTGAGTGACATTGATGTAAAAGTAATGTAACCAGAAAATCATCAACGTATAAACAAAGCATTAAATAATGAATAATACTTTAAACAGCAAAGCTCGATGGACACAAAGGCCAATGGGTAAGCTTCCAATTGGAAGAATGACGGAATGCAGGCAGCTTTTAAGAAGTTGGGTGCATTCCTTCCAGCGTGTACCTAAATTTTCCTCAGTTAAAGATCCTCCCCTTCAGAAGACAGTGAAAGCTCGTTAGGAAGATGTCAATGCAATTGTGACTTTCCAAAACAATTAAAAAAAATTTCTTAAAAAATTGAAGACAGGTAACTGACCCCATCCTATTGCAAACAAGATTTGCAAGCTGATCAGTTGCATCTTTCGTGGTAATCCAGTTATTTGAAAGACTTGCTACCCTATTTTGCAGTTCTCTCAAACCAGGATCTCTAGATTTATCAACAGCAACCACTAGGATTGACAAGTCATCGCTAGGTTCAATTGACATCAGTGATTCAAATGACGGAATCATACCAACATTCTGCAGATCAGTACTTATAGTCCATGTATATACATCCATCCCATGGATTAAGTAGAATCCATCTATAATTTTATCAGAGTATTGCAAACAACCATCTACCTGGCCAATATGAAAGCATAGAAACACTCAATATATTTCCAGTTAAAGGAAAGGTTAATACTTGATATACACAAAACTTGGGCACATGGAAATTCTAGCTCTATCGATTAAGCATTCAATTTAAAGGTGCATGGATAATTCCAAAGTTACTTTATACTATCAATACCCAAATTATTGATGACTAATATGAAACATGCTACACTCAACTAAGCTGAATCAGTACATTGGTATATATATCCAGTAAAACTCTGGTATGCATACATGGTGCTTCATTGACAGATAACTGTTTTAAATTTATCTTGTTAACTTAATCCTTCTTTTGTGAAGTTAACCAAATTTGGGGATTAAATTTTTCATGAAGTGAACAAATTCTTCGATTAAGTATCCATTTAATTAAAATTTTGACAGAGTTAATTATGATATAATTGATTCTAAACTGTTTGCCCCAAACTAATATCAGTCTCACAAGTGAGGACTGAATTATACACACGCATACCTTTCAAATCAATATAGGTTAGTCACTTACAAAGACAAAATTGTATATTTATGATACGTATTGTCATGGTGACTAAGGGTAATTTTGTAAATCAGTAATCTCTTATAACTGATTCTGTTAGGAAATTGCAGATTTGAAGTTAGTTTAGTTTGTGTTGAATTGCCTATATATATAGATAGATTATAGTGGCTTTTAAAAAAACACAATAAATAATAATAATAATAATAATAATAATAGTCACTCTCCTCTCCCTCTCTTCTATCTCCATTCTCTCTTCTTACCCCTCTCAATTAAATTTAATAATAATAGCATAAAATTGTGTTAGGATCTCAATATCCTGCAACCGGGATCCTCAGTAGGCATGGTAATTGTCTTACAATTAGACCATACGGACCGGATTCGATCCGATTCAAAAAATCTCAATAGTCTGTAAAAGTAAAATTGATCTTAGTCCTATCTTTTATAAATCATGTTATCTTATTTTTTAAAATGATCAGTGAATTTGGTCTCTCACCCCAGTATCCTAAATTCCATAAAAGAATCCAAAAAAGGGGACGCAATTCATCAATCACACAAAACAAAAAAGACCAACATCATCATCCTTTTTAAAAATACAGAAATTAAGACCAATCTTGAAACCTAAAACATATTTCACCCACAACAGACACCAATTAGCATATACTTTCGAAGAACAAATTCATTGTGAAAAGACGTGAATACCCAAAACCGGTGCGTGAGCGTCTGGGCCGAAGAAGAGGGGTGATCCGAAGAAGAAGCTGAATGAGAAGAAAGACGAAGAGCAAGAGCGAGCTGCAGCTGATAACTCTCCTCCGTTTGTTTGGCCCAGCTCTTGAACGAGGAGCCCTGTTCTTCCTTATCATCACCCATTCTATTGCGCTCAGATTCAGATTCCGATTCGGCTTCAGCGCCACCACTGCTGTACATTTTTTCTTCCTCTCTTTCGTTCTCGAAATTCGAGCGAGCACTGTTTCTTTCTTTCTAACTTGCAAGCATGGCAACTGCCACCACACTGCAGCAGTAGCGGGTTGCTGCTGTTGGTGTTCCTCGCGTCCCGGGGTTGCGTAAACGCGATTCGCTCTCTCTTGCTTTCTCCTGCGTCGGGTTATTCATTAATATCCTTATTTTTATTTTTTTAAGAATAAAAATAAATGTGCCATGGAAAAATGAATGAAAACACTATTATTCAACTTAGGTCAATCGTTATCGGAATTATTCGTACAAATTGTGAAAACGGCATATTTTAATGGTCAACATTGCACAACTGACTGTATTTTGCCACGTGGCAGAATTGTGGTGTAATGTCACATTAAGCTATTTAAAAAATATTTTTTAGTCATTTAATGTTTAAGAATTTAGTTTTAGTACTTATAAAATTTTATGGATAAATTATGTTTTTGTCCCCAAACTTTTTGACTCTTATGATTTTTGTTTTTTAATTTTTTAGGGATTAATCTTCGTCTTTAAACTTTTTTTTCATCCAATGTTTTGATCTTTTCATTCACTTTAACCGTTAAATGATGATATGACAATATTTTTATAATTATTTTATTTTGTTATATTTTCTAACAGTTAAAAATTATCAAAAATTGCTTACATAACCTGTTTAAAGGTCATAAACATATTCTAGTATCTAAAAGCAGTAAAAAAAATTGTTATATCCCAATCCAAATTCAACCTATACATAATTTCAAATTCATATTGAAAGTTTGAAACACAAAAATAAAATAAACACAATTTCTCAATTCTTCACGACTTCACAATTGTCTCTCTTTATTGTCACTCTGCAGGAAGTGTTCTCCTTTACCACCATTATCATGTAGGCATATCCCTCGTCGAAAATGTCGCCCCTTGACCTCGCCACGCCCTCCTCCATCACGATCACATCAATTGCTATACCACTGAGGTGTCACCTTTGTTACCATTGATATCATGCGACATTGACACCTCTTCTCATTCTCATTCAAAATCCCATAGATATGACTCCACTTCCTTCCGCCACGATCTTGATCTGACTTAGATATAAATTTTTGGAGCGTTTGTTGTATGGTGCTTCAAGGGGGCTCTAAATGAAGCATTGAAGAAGAAGGGGCTTTAGTAATGGAAGCGAGAGCAAGATGAAAAGGGTCTGTTGTTGAAGGCCACTGTCGACCAGGAGGAGCTACCAATGGCGGCGAGCACAGATCTGGCCACAACAAGATGCATAGAGGGCAACGAGGATGTGACTCTCTTTGTTCTCTCACTTACTTAGTATGGCTTTTTTTAATTATGTTATTTTGTTGGTGTCTATTTCTGTTGGAATTTTAGATTGGTGTTGGAGAATGTTAGTTTGATGGATGGTTGAGGTGACTAAATTGTGTTCATGGGTTTTTGATGAGTCAAAAGAACATTTACGTCTTAAAAATGAATCAAGACCCTTAACTATTTTGATTAAATGCAAACAAATATAAATGTAAAATGTTGTGTGGTATGCGCCTAATATCTTTATAACATCTCGTCATGTTTTCAAACGATAGGCAAATAAAGTCATGATCTAGTACCGCATGTGGTATAAATTTTAAAACTTCATTTGTTACTTTGTCTTTAAGACTATCCATATTGGAAAGATAGAATGAAGATGTACATCCAGTCCAATCACTACAGGCTCTGGTTGATCATCACAAAGGAGACATACCTATTATCAGGCCTGAAGTAGAATGGACAAATAAAGATTTGGCTATAATGGAGCTAAACACAAAAGCTCATTATACCTTAACATATGTTCTCTCCAAAAATGAGTTTAGTAAGATATGCATATTAAAGACAACTAATGAAATCTGGGACTCTCTAAGCATAAATTATGAAGGAATTAAAGATGTTCAACTTAGAAAAGCTGCCACTTTGCACGTCACTATGAAAGTTTTTGTATAAAGGAAGGAGAATCTGTGGATGGTATGTTTGGAAGATTGCATGTCCTTCTAAATGGACTTGAAGCTCTAGGACAGACCTTCACAAAAGCTCAGATCAACCTGAAGATCTTAGATAGTTTTCCTGAAGTGTGGGAACCAAAGGCAATAACTATCCAAGAATCTAGAAATTTAAAAACTCTATCTTGGGATGAATTGTTAGGTATTCTAAGAGTTCATGAAGTTCATCTTAAAAACAAAGATCATCTCCCAAAAAGAAACTCCACTACCCCCAAATACTAGAGAAACCAACTCCTGACATGAAGAAAGTAAGAGCTCATCTAGGGATCTGAATGTATAGATGGTTGAGTCTGACGCCTCATATGACAACTCTGACGAATCCATAGATAATGAAATGGCCCTTACGTCAAGAAAATCCAAACAAATGATGAAGAAGAAAAGAAAGTTTCGGCACTTCTCCAGACGAAAAGATGCAAGATTTAAAAAGAAACACAAGGAGAAGAACAATGAGATCATCTGCTTTGAGTGTAAGAAACATGTTCATATAAAGGCAAAATGTCCACAGATAAAGAGAAAAGGACATTCTGGAGACAAGAAAAAGAAAAGCCTGATGGTAACCTGGGATGACTCAGACAATGAAAAGAGCAACATCTTAGACGATGAGCAAGCTAACATTTATCTTATGGCCAACACGAATGAAAAAGTAGAGGTAAAAACATGCTTTGAATCTAACTCTTCTTCTTCTTCTTCTTCGTTAGACAATGGAGAAGATATGCCCTATGATCTTCTTCAAAACAGTCATATGATTTCTCTTAAATGGAAAAAGTATAAGGAAAAATACAAAATATCTGCTTGTGAAAATACTGAACTGAAGAAATCAAATGAAGTTCTGCAAGAGAAAATCCAGGCTTTGGAAAAGAGTTTGAGTCAGACCAGTAAGATTGATGAATCCTATACAGTTAGAAAACCAAGAGAGAAGATCACTTGTCTTACAAAAGACTTTGGAAAGTTTTTGGAAAGTTCCAACACTTTAACTCATGCTTCTAAAATTTCATCAACATCTTCTAAGTCACTATTTGTAGCAGAAAAGTGTGACTTCTATGGTAAGTCTGCACACTGCAAGTTCAGATGTATCCATAAGAAGAAACAAATGTCTAAGGGTACTAATGCTTATGGACCCAAAAAGATATGGGTACCAAAATCTCAAATTGTTCCCATTATAGATATCCTTGGTAGGAAAAGGCTAGGGTTTAAGTTGGTACCTAGACAGTGGATGCTCACAACACGTGATGGAGGAAAGGTCTATGTTCCTCAACCTAAAACCCATTAAAGGAGGAACAATTGCTTTTGGAGGCATAGGAAAAGGAAAAATTATTGGTATAGGTAAATTTGGTATTCTTTCCTTAGCTTCCATAGACAACCTCTTATATGTTGAAAGTCTAAAATATAATTTACTGAGCATAAGTCAATTTTGTGATAGTGGTTATATTGTATCCTTCAACAAAGACTAGTGTATAGTCAAGACAAAAAAAAGACAAGTCTCGCTTTACTGCCATACGACATAACAATCTCTATGAGATTGATCTAATAGGTCTCAATAAACAACATGTAAAGTGTCTACTTTCTAGAGAAGATGAAATGTGGTTTTGGCATTAAAAACTTGGACATGTCAATATGAAGCACATTCCAAAACTTTCCAAAAATAATTTAGTAAAAGGACTACTCAAGATCTATTGGAAAACTCATCTTCTTTGTGAAGCATGTCAACAAGGGAAATATATGAAAACTTCTTTTAAATCTAAAGATAAATTTTCCACTTCGAGACCTTTAGAACTTTTACACATGGATTTGTTTGGACAAACAAGAAAGTTAAGTCTGGGAGGAAAGAAATATGACTTTGTTATAGTTGATGACCATTCCAGATACACATGGGTTTACTTCCTTGCACATAAACAAGATTCTTTTAAGTTCTTTGAAATATTTTGTAAAAGAATTCAAAATGAAAAAGGTTTTTGTATCTCTTCTATTAAAAGTGACCATGAGACTAAGTTTGAGAATGCTAAGTTCAGATCATTCTGTGAAAAGAATGGTATTTTCCACAACTTCTCTTCACTGAAAATTCCTCAACAAAATGGGGTAGTTGAAAGGAAAAATAGAACTATGCAAGAAATGGCTAGGACCATGCTCTGTGAGAACTCACTTCCTAAGCACTTCTTGGTAGAAGCAGTAAACACAACATGTTATGTTCAAAATAGAATATTGATCATACCTTTCATCAAAAAGACTCCTTATGAACTATGGGAAGGAAGAAGACCCAATATCTCATACTTTCATCCATTTGGATGTGAGTGTTTTATCCTAAACACTAAGGACCAACTGGGAATGTTTGATTCAAAAACAGATAAAGGAATCTTCTTAGGATATTCTGGTACATCCAAAGCCTACAAAATTTTAAATTCAAGGACTTTAGTCGTGGAAGAATTTATTCATGTTAAATTCTATAACATCTGATAGGAAACTATCGGATCTTAAGGATGATTTGGTAGATATATAGATAGGTCAGTCTGATATATCTAAAATAGATAAAGTCAAACAATCTGATGAAGATCTTCTTCAGACTAAAGAACCCTCAGATCAACCACCTCATATGAAGGACTGGAAATTTGTTCATTATCGTCCACAACATCAGATCATGGGAGATTAGATTGAAAGAGTTAAAACTAGATCATTATTCAAAAACCTTGTGTCTTATGCCTTGGAGTCTGAATTCGAACCTAAAATTATAGACGAAGCTTTGATAGACAATGATTGGATCATCATAATGGAAGAAAAACTTCATCAGTTTATCAGAAATGATGTCTGAACACTTGTTCCTAAGCCAAAAAACAAGAGCATCATTGGAACAAGATGGGTCTTCAGAAACAAGCTGGATGAACAAGGAAAAGTAGTACGCAACAAAGCTTGGTTAGTGGCTTGAGGATTTAACCAACAAAAAGGTGTAGATTTCACAATAAACTTTGCTCATATTGCTAGAATTGAAGCTATAAGAATCATGCTTGCCTTTGCTGCTCACAAAAATATTAAGCTTTTTCAAATGGATGTTAAAAGTGCTTTTTTAAACGGTTGTATTAAAGAGGAATTATATGTCAAACAACCTTATGTTTTGAGGATCAAACTCTTCTAGACCATGTTTTCAAACTTAAAAAGGTTTTGTATGGTCTGAAACATACACCACGTGCATGGTATGACAAACTAAGCTCTTTTTTTCTTAGAAAATAGTTTTATAATAGGAAAAGTAGACACAAATCTTTCTAGAAGTTGGCAAAGATTTCATTATAGTTCAAATATATGTTGATGATATTATCCTTGGAGCTTCTAATGAATCTCTGTGCAAGGATTTCTCTGATATAATGAAGAGTGGGTTTGAAATGATCATGATGGGAGAACTCAAGTTCTTTTTAGGACTTTAGATCAAACAAGATAACAAAGGTATATTCATTCATCAACAGAAATACACTAAAGAGCTTCTGAGGAATTTTAAGATGGAAGAAGCTAAACTAATGAAAGCTCCTATTCATGCTTCCAATCCTCTAAGTAAAGACGAATCAGGTAAACCAGTAGATTAGAATATCTATAGAGGTATGATTGGATCGCTTCAGTATCTCACTGCCACTAGATATGACATTATGTGTAGCATATATATGTGTGCTAGATTTCAATCTAATTTTTGAGAATCACATCTCAAAGATGCTAAAAGGATCTTACAATATCTACTAGGCACCACTAACCAAAGTCTATTCTGTAAGAAAAAATCAAGATTTCAAGTTGGTAGGATATTGCAATGTAGATTGTGCAAGAGATAAAATTGAACAAAAAAGTACAAGTGATGAATGTCATTATCTTAGACCATTTATGATATCTTGGGTAAGTAAGAAGCATAACTCCATTGCACTATCTACCGCTGAAGCTAAGTTCGTGTCTGCTGCATGTTGCTATTCACAACTGCTATGGGTAAAGTATCAACTAGAAGATTACTCTAGTATTGAAAACAACATACCATTATATTGTGACAACACTAGTGCAATCAATCTGTCTAAAAATCCCATACAACACTCAAAGGCCAAACATATCCAGACAAGATATAATTTCATTCGTGATTATGTGCAAAAATGGGTTTTTGATGTAAAATTTGTAGACATAGATCATCAATAGGTTGATATCTTCACTAAAATTTTGTCTAAGGAACATTTTGTCTGTATAAGAGAACATTTAAATATGGTTAAACACATGTTCAAGTCTACAGACGGTAGGGAGGCATGTTCACAAAGATAAAAAACCTTTCAGTTTTTCTTAAAAAATGTGCACCACCATCTTTTCCTACCATAATTGTGAAACTCCTTTAAAAAATTTAATGCATTTTTGAACTGTTACTGCATGTTTCTCTTATGTCTTTACTATCATCTGAGAACTCTTTTTGAAAAACTTGAACTCTAAAAAATCTATTTTTGAAAAACTCGAACTCTAAAAAATCTCTTATGTCTTTACTATCATCTGGGAACTCGATTCTTCATTTTTTTTTGGTTCAAACTTTGAATCTTTATATGAACAATGGCTTCCAAAAGAAATTATCTTGTTAAGGTTTCAACTATCAATAGCGTTGAAGACACAAAGAAGGCCTTTCCTAAAGACTGGTTCATCTCTGGAAAATGGTTGAACTTTCAAAGTCTGATGGAAGAAGGACTTATTGTGAAGGATTTTGATGAGAATCTTGAAATTGGCCAAATACAGGCTAAAGGCCTAAGTGGAGAAGGGCGAAGGCCCAAGTGGAGAAGGATAAAGCCCCCGAATGGAGAAGGATGAAGGCCCAAGTGGAGAAGGATGAAGGCCCAAAGGCAGAGACACTATCAAGACTATTAATTGTTGCTGAAGGCCCAGATTAATTTGAAGGCCCAAGTTAAATATGTTTTTTTAGTTATAAACAAGAACAAGAACGCAAATAACAGAACACAAGACGCAAACAAGAACGAAACAAGATGTAAACAAAAACGCAAATAACAAAACAAGGACAAAACACGAACCTAGACAAATTACAAAGAAAAATAATAGGATAGGATAGAACCTGTATCAAGAGCCGAAGCTCTGATACCAGATGATGTGAACCTGAGTAGGAGCGGATCGTTTAATACAGGCTACGGAGGTTTTGGATGACGCCACTTCGAGTGAAGGAAGATAAGTCAGGGTAGACACCACTTCCGGTGAAGGAAGATAAGTCAGGATAGACGCCACAAGGATTACCTTGATAAGTCTGATAATTGGTTCAACAAGGAACCCAGAGAGAAACTCTCACCCAATTTTATGAAAATGCCAAAAGTTTTTTTTATTGAAAATAAAAACCAATACTTATAGTGTATCTGAACAAAAAGTTAAAAATAGACATGGGCCTTCTAAACAATTTGGGCCAAAATTACAATAAATAAAAATTATAACTAAAAAACATATTTAACTTGGGCCTTCAAATTAATCTGGGCCTTCAGCAACAATTAATAGTCTTGATAGTGTCTCTGCCTCTGGGCCTTCATCCTTCTCCACTTGGGCCTTCATCCTTCTCCATTCGGGGGCTTTATCCTTCTCCACTTGGGCCTTCGCCCTTCTCCACTTAGGCCTTTAGCCTGTATTTGGCCAATTTCAAGATTCTCATCAGATTTGTTTGATCGTGTCGGCTGGACGCAATTCTTGGAGATGTTTAGTTCTTGGCACTATGGGTCCTACACTTATTTTGGGGAACAACTAGGTAGGATGAAGTCAGTATTCACGGGACTGTAAATGAAAGAGAAGTGATCATCTCTCCTAAGACTATTGCTACAATGATTATGTGTTCAGAAGAAGGTCTAACTTATGATAGAGATTGGGAAAAGGAGATAACCCAAGAAACAATGAATTTTATGCTCTATGGAAAACATCACCCAAAGTTGTCTGATAAAAAGGGTTTGGTCAGTTTTCTATGGACCGCCAATCTCACCTTTATGTGCAGACTCATTCATAGCTTTTTGTTTTACATAGTTGTGCCTAGAGTAGGATCAATAGACTATGTGAGTGACAGAGACAAATTCTGCATCTATAAGGTGATGGTAGGCGAAAAGGTAAATATGCTTGAAGTCATCTTCTTTTATTGGCTTTAAGCGTTCAAGGATAGATTCCATGCCAAGAATATCAAGAACCTTATTCCTTATGGAATGTTTTTCACTTAGATCATGAAGAATAGTGGAGTATATGTCTCTGTGATGGAACCATGTGCAAGAACCACATAGCTTAAAGGTTTGGCATTTGTTAAAATGGGAATAGCTTATAACTTCCCTAAATATTCTAAAAAGCATATAAGAAGAAAGGTCAAGAAAGAGGAACCATAATCATTGGTAGAGTAGTCAGAGCAAGTTCAGTCGCAATCTGTTGATCTAGAGTCTGGGGCACCATCTCAGCAGACTCAAGGAGAGCAAACTCAAGCCAAGCCAAAACCCTCCAATCCTAGCCAACCTACATTGAAACTTTATGCCAAAAGAAAAGATTCACCTCCATCTTCTAACCCAAAACCCTGAGACCTATCCAAGAAATCCAAGAACCAACCACCATTTGACCCTAAACCTCCAACCTTCAAACAACCTAAAAGAGGAAGGAATCAAACTCTAAGTCTGAACCTGAATCTCAACCCCCACCAAAAAGACCAACCATAAAAATCAAACATCCACAACCTCAACCTTGGCCTATTTCACCACCCAAACCAACATTACCACTAAGCATCCAAGATTTTGAAGTTGAGATTCTTAACACACCAACCACTCAACCTTCACCTTCTTTAGTACATCCACCTTAACCTGCACCCAAACCAACCTCTCCCATCATAAGCAAGAAATAGGTTGTTTCCCTTGCCAAGACAACTAAACAATCTCTAGCGAATTCTAGAAGAAAAGCTAAGATGGATAAACATCTAGAGGGGAAAGATGTCATATAGATAGAAGTTGGCATCATTGTGTTTGTTGAAGCCATGTCTATAGAATAACATAAGAAGAAAGTGGCTAAGGACGCAACTCTGAAGGTCTTGGTGAATAAAGAGTCTAAAGAAATTCCAGAAGTGCAAAGGAAAACAACTAAAGAGGCTACCACATTTGCTATTGATGGTGAGCCAGTACCAGAAGAAGTCATCATAGAGTCTATGTAAGCACAATCTGCACTGGAAGCTAAATTAGCTGAGTTGGAAGAGCTTGAGAGGCTTTAGTCTATGGCTAAGCATGGAGCTGAGGTATTCTCTGCGGAAGTTGTTGGATGACAAGAAGAACTTGAACTGGCCCTAGTCTCTAAAGACTTGAACCCCTTGGAGAAAGAAGTGCTTGAAGAAGCCTTGGTTCAATTTGATATTGAAGCTTTCCTCCATGAGTCTGAGGATCATGTTATTGAGACAGGCTTTGGAGTTGAACCCATTAGATCAAATCTAGTGTCTGATGCTAATGAAAGACAAATTGATGTTGTCTTATCAGAAGTAATAAGTGAAGACACCATCATAAGCTTTGAGGCTATATATGGACCATCGACCACTAATAATATTGCAGATGTACAAGCGGGTCTAAAGTAAAGGAAAGTGCTACAAGCTACTGTAGAACCTATCAGATTGTCAACTCTCTTTTGGAAATTTTGATCGACATCTGACAAGGAAGGATCAATAACAAGCTACTGAGTGGCTACTTCCTTCAAGGTCACTACCTCCATGTATTCCCTCAAAGAATATTCCTGTTGAACCAAATGTGAATGTCATATTCTACCTTAACTTTAGAGGACATCAAATCTTGGAATGGAAAACCTGTAACAAAGTCTGGAGAAACAAAGTTGATATTGGGACTTGGGTACTTGATCATGAGATGCAAAAGTTAGAGCAGGAAAAGCTAAATTTCCTTAAGCTCTAAAAGGATAGCACTTGGTGGGAAAACATCAAAGTTAGTTTGAAGAAAGTAGAATCTAAGGTGGAGCTCTTATGTCTAAAGGAAGCACAATCTAAGGGGGAGCTCCTATGTTGAATTCTATCCTATCTGTTTATTTTGTATTCCAAAACACATCTCCTTGATGTGAGATTATTTACATGAAAAAAAAGAGGAGAAATGCTTTCGGTTACTTGTTCAAACTTTGTCTTGGAGTCTTATGATGCTTTAAGTTTTTTTTCGTCTTATACTTCCTTATATCTGATAAGACTACTAATGTACTTTTCATCGAAATACTTTAAGTTAGTATTCATCTTCTACATTTGTGATTGTTTGACATCATAAAAAAAAGGGAGATTTTTGAGTCAAAATGTTGTTTACGTCTTAAAAACTAATCAAGACCCTTAATTATTTTGATTATTTGTAAACAAATACAATTGTAAAATGATGTGTGGTATGTGTCGATATCTTTATAACATATGGGTCTGATGTTTTCAGACAATAAGCAGATAAAGTCATTATTTGCTGTCCATGTGGTATAACTTTTAAAACTTCATTTATTACTGTCTAAGATTTTGTTTGCAGAAACATTCTCCTAAGATCTGCCGAATCCTACGAAGAATGAATGAAGTCAAGATCTGATATGTCATCTTCACTATCAAAAGAAGAGCTCTACTGTGCAGGACCTACTCTAACACAAAGATGTGACTACTTGTTACAATTTCCAGTACACACAAGCCTTAAACAAAGATTTCTCTGCATGAGGAAATGATGTGTATTAAATACACCCAACGATCCTCTTTTATTAGACAAAGATCAAATGAAGATTTACCTATTATGAGACAATGAATACTTGAAGACGAGGCCTATATAAACTAGAAGCTTTCAAGACTAAAGCAGTTAACCTCGCACAAATATTTCCTACTCTTCTCCTTTAACAAGACTCTCTATATACTCTTGTAAAATTAGAAAAATTTGTCGAAATACCTTGAATACTTTGAGAGAAAAGGACTAAGTGTTGTTTTTGCTTATGCGTCTATAAGGCGATTCTGTTTTAGTCTCTAAGCAATCCTTAACCACAAATCTTTTCTGACATGTTTAGAGCCAGTTGTGGCTTGGTAGAACAAAGAATATTGGGCGTTGATCAAACTTGGGGTAGAGTTTGCTTTTGTTAGAGCCAGAAGTGGTTGTGACATAATACTTGTAGCTTGTGAAAAGTTAGTGGAACTTAGTGGTTTACCAAGAACTGGATATAGTCTTAGTGGTAGAGATGAACTAGTATAACTTTTTGTATTTGTTTACTCTTTGCTTTCTCTCTGCATTTAACTGACTCTAGGTTTGAATTGTGTTTCAATCGTTTGAGGATAGCCTCCATTTTTGTGGACTCATTTTTCTGTTGAAAAAGTGGCCTCAGATATCTTAAGAAGGGGGGGGGGTTGAATTAAGATATTACAAATTATTTCCCCAATTAAAAATTCTATTTAACTTTTTATTCAAGTTATAAATTCCCTTAATAATGAATTTCTTAAATGTTGATTCAAATAGAACAATTTAAATATGAATATAAAACAATAACAAATAAAGGAGTTTAAGGGAAGAGAAAGTGCAAACTCAGATTTATACTGGTTCGGCCACATCCTTGTGCCTACGTCCAATCCCCAAGCAACCCGCTTGAGAGTTCCACTATTTTGTAAATTCCTTTTACAAGTTCTAAACACACAAGGACAATCCTTCCTTTGTGTTTAGAATTCTTTCACAACAAGAGACCCTCGGTCTCTTAATCCCTTTTCAGAATAAAGAAGAACAGAAGAAGAAATCTCTCTTGAAAGAGATAGATTGAACAATTTGAGCACTCAAATAATTCCTTATTGAATCACAAGTATTTTGGCCAAGGAATTTGTAAGAGGATAAAACGATTTTGCTTTATAAGAGGATAAGACCTTTTTGTTCTGAAAAAATCTTAGCAAATTCGTGTCTCAAGTCACATATATATAGGCCCTTTGATAGCCATTCAAGAACCACACAAAAAGATGTGACTGTTGAGAATATTTTCTGAAAATCTGCTCTGGTAATCGATTACAGTATATGTGTAATCGATTACAAACTATAAAATTTGAATTAAAATGTTCAGAAATTGCTGGTAATCGATTACCACATATGTGTAATCGATTACACAGTGCAAATTTTGAATTCAAATTTTAATAGCTATTGTAAATCAGTTTTGGCCATTGGTAATCGATTACATCCTCTGGTAATCGATTACCAGAGAGTAAATTTCTTGTAAAAGACTTTTTAACTTAAATTTCTTGGCCAAACCTTTTGCTACTTCAATTGGAATTCCCTCCTATTTAATATACCATTTCTAAGACTAGAGACTTGTCTTGATCATCCATCTTGAATATCTTTAATTTCTTTGTCTTGAATAAAGCTTTGAGACGCATGTGAACCTTTGACATCATCAAAACATTCAGCTTGATCCTTTGTCTACATTTTCAAATTGTATAAATGTTCTTGTAATAAAGTTTGTTATTTGTTCTTAGAAAGTTATCTTCACAGACAAAAAACTTTGTTGGTTTGAAAAAGTTTTCATATTTACGCTAAATCACAATGCAACCCCTCCCCTTCTTGTGATATTTGCCTTTACAGTTTTGCATTTTTTATTTTTATTTTTGTGTTTGTGTCTTTGAATTAGGAACAAGAAATATTTTCATTTGATTTTTGAGATCTAAGCATTGATGTTTCATTGACCTTGATGTTTCATCTTTGGTTTAAATTTTAGAGGATGAGAAATTTGTTTATTATGCTTAGACAAGCAATTTCTAGCGGTTTTTATCCCGCCAAAAAAAATTATTATAAAATAATAATAATAATAATAAAAGTAAACAACACATTATCATTTAACAGTAGAGTAGATGGAAAAAACCAAAATACTGAACGGAAAAAAAGTTTGGGGAGGAAGACCTATCTCTGAAAATGACCAAAAACATCAAAGTAAAAAAGTTTAGGGACTAAGTTATAATTTACCCTTTATTATTTAATTTTAGGTATTAAAAATATTGAATTTTAATTTTAGTTCTTAGTTAAATTTTTGTCTTATTTTAGTCGGGTTTTTTTAATTTATAATTTCTTATAGCACTTTCATATCATTATTATAGATTAATAGTAAAGGTGAGATTGAAATCATATAGCCCAAACATCAACTCAACTTATTTGAACTCATTCGAAATACCTTGAACATGTCAAGCCTGTAATTTGCCTAAACTAAAATCCCACTTGGCAAGAAATCCTAATAAAAATATAGTTAATCTACCTAAATTGAACTCAACCATAATTGATTGATGAACAATCCTAATCAAAGACTTAAAGATCTACAAAGTTAAAGTTGGACATAAAATCCTGATCAAAGATTTATGAATATTTTTTAATTTTCTCTCATTCCTATTTCTTTCTTATTTCTCTTAAATCAAACATCCTTGTTTCCATTCTTTCCAATTTTCTCTTCCTTACTTTTACCACTTTATTTGTCACCCTTTTTTCCTTCTAACCAAGCACACTATTAGAAAGAATAGGCTTAAGTTTAGTTAAGGAAATTTTAAAAAATGATTAAGGCAGTAGAAGCAAAAGTATTCAATTTAATGACAAAAATATCAAATTATTTGAATGATTATGAAATAACAAAGAACACACCATAGAGGAGGTTGAATAGTGTGTGAATGCACTTAGTAAAATTTTCGCAAATAGTAGCATTCTACACGAGATATAAAAGTTTTTCGTCCAAGTAAAAAAGTGAGGGAAAGCTAGAGAAGAACAAAAGTATTTTTACGTTAGTTCACTAACCTAAGCTACATCCAATTTTTCTTTAACCTTAAAAGGGCTTCACAAACCAAACAAGGTTACAAAAAATATTTTTTATACCACTTCTGTCTACAACTAACAACAATCTTAACCTATGATTGTCATCCCAAGTATTCTTTACATTAAGTAACTCGTTATATTCTTAAGCAATAAGTTTGAAAGATTACAAGGTAATCAATTCACAATGTGAGGATATGAAAGTTTAACACAATACAAATAAATTTGCAAAACAAAAAATTAACTACTTGATAACAAATTAAGTGTTTCGTCCAAAGGTTTATCAAAGCAAGAGAATGATTTTGATGCAATCCTACCCGCAATCCTACCCCCAAGGGTATTGGATAGAAGACTCCAAGAGGATTGGGCTAGACCTGCTAAAGAAGGCCCTAGGGTTCTCATGAACCTCAGGGTAGATTTCTGAGCCCACTCCACCAAGTATAAGGGAAATCTGGGGCTGCCATGACTTAACAAACTTTTACAAAAGGTTTGTCCCATATTTTTCTATACTTGTAGCACCGCTCATTGAGTTGGTGAGGAACCATGTTCCTTCATGGGTAGATGCCCAGGAAAGGGGTTTTCAGACCTTACCCTACTCTAAAATACCCAACACCACTAATATATATGTTTTTATTCTTTTTATAGGTGTCGAGGGAAGGAGCCCAGAGTATCAAGAACCTCGGGATTTGAGGTTAAATCCTTTCTAAGGGGGAAGGGATGATGCAACCCTACCCGCAATCCTACCCCCCAAGGGTATTAGATAGAAGACTTTAAGATGATTGGACTAGACCTGCTAAAGAAGGCCCTAGGGTTCTCATGAACCTTAGGGTAGATTTCTGAGCCCATGGGCCAAGGTTAGGTTCACTCTTCTTTGGAAACATTAGAATAGGTTTTTCCTTCTTTTGGACCTTGTATTTTGGCCACTATAGTAGTATAGGGTTTTAGCCTTGTATTTCAGGGAATTTTGAGTAGTCTTTCTAGTAAGGACTTTTTTCTATTTTCATGTATGTTTGCATGGGGGTGAGCTTAGCTATTATAGGGGGTGTGTAGCAGCTAAGCTCTAGCTTCTCATCTCAAGGAGGTGAGCTTAGCTATACATGGGTGTGTGTAGCTATGCTCTAGCTTCTCTAGGAATCTTCTCAGGGAAACTTCTCAAGGATGCTTCTCAAGGAAGCTTCTCAAGGAGGTGAGCTTAGATATTAAAGGGGTGTGTGTAGCTAAGCTCTAGCTTCTCAAGGAAGCTTCTCAAAGAAGCTTCTCAAGGAAGTTTCTCAAGGAAGCTTCTCAAGGAAGTTTCTCAAGGAAGCTACCTAGGCTATAAATACAAGCATGTGTAACACTTGTTGTAACTTTGATGAATGAGAGTCTTGTGAGACACACTTCAAAGTTCAACTTCTCTCCCTCTTTTTGATGTAGCTCCATGTGGAGCTTGTAGGCCTTGGATCTTCTTCATCAATGGATTCCTTTGCTTCTTGAGGTTTGATTGCGATAGAATATAGAAGGAGAAAGATGAATGGAGACTTCACATCAAGTAGAAGATGGGTATAGAAGAAGCTCACCACCATAGGAAGCCATGGATAAAAGCTTAAAGGTAGAAGAAGATGAATGAAGGGAGAGGAAGAGAAGAGCATGAAATTTACTGCCTCTAAAGAAGTCTGAACTTTGAAGTTTAATTCTCACATGATCAAAGTTGAAAAATGCACACACATGACCTCTATTTATAGCCTAAGTGTCACACAAAATTGGAGGGAAATTTGAATTTCAATTCAAATTTCACTTGAATTTGAAATTGAATTTGTGGAGCCAAATTTTGGAGCCAAAATTTCACTAATTATGATTAGTGAATTTCAGTTATGGTTCAGCCCACTAATCCAAGATCGATTCCAAGATTCTCCACTAAGTGTGCTTAGGTGTCATGAGGCATGTAAAGTGTTCGGCTTCCGGCAAGTGCATCAGATCGCACAAGTAGTATAAAATGGTAAGAACCCAGTATCGAACCCTCGGGGAACTTGTGTTATTTGGTAAGCTATTTCAGCAAATAGGTGTTAGTCGATGAATATGACTAACTTTTGTGTATAAAACTTGTGTATATGGTATCAAACATCTCCAATTTATAGTTGTTTTGTAATATTATAAGTACTTTCTATAAAATATAGGTAATAGATAATTTATACTTTTGTTTTGTGTGTTTAATAATCAATTTGTCTCAATTTCAGGTTAATTAGGCAAATTGGCAAAAATGTTGTTTTCAACTTCTCGCTAAGCCAATCTGCTGGCTTAGCGAGCACGTGACACTCAGTGGCTAAGCGCGAGGAAGAAGCCAGAAGAAGATGAGTAGTCAGGTTCGCTGAGCACACCGTTTCAGCTCATCCGCTAAGCGAGAAAAGCGCGCTAAGCCAAAATCCACTTATGCGCATTAAGCGATTCAGATTTGCGCTAAGCGCGCGAGCACGGACCAACCCACCTATTTAAGCTTGAAATCAGATTTTTTGCAGGAGTTTGGCATTTTTTCTTGAGAAGCCTCTGCATGCACGAGACTCTGGCCTTGGCTTGAAGCTTTTGAATGTTTAGGAAGTTCTAGAGAGAGAAAGGTCCAAGTTCTAGAGAGTTCTGAGAGATTTTGCTGTGTGAAGATTTGCAGAGATGAGAGCTCGAAGCGGAAGCCGTTCTGAGAGCTTGAGATGAGTTAGTGAGTGATTGTGAGATCCTAGAGGTGAAGGAGACATCCTCACCACTTGTATTTTTGCAATCTTTCATCTTGTTCTTCTCTGTGTTGTAAAGGAGGTTTCTGGACTATGGAAAGCTAAATCCTCTATTGGATCTTCCCTGTAGGTACCTGATGTAAATATATTTCTATTTATGTAATGATGTTTTGTGTGTTCTCTGTGATATCTGATTTTCATTCCAGTATGCCTTTACCTTGATCACGTAGATGCATGCTTTGTTAGGGTCATTCAACAGTGGAAATTGGTCTGATTCTAAAGTCCTTGAGAGTACGGGGCTAAGTTGTTGTACTATCACGAGGAATCGGGGTACAATAACTTAGTTGTGAATGTGTGTCTTAATGCGGTCCTGGTTGAGTTTAGTCTTACAAGAGGAATCTGCGGACGAGGCTTGATCAGGATTAGGCTAGGCTATCATGAGGAATCGGGGTCTAGCAGTCCAAGAGACAACATAGGAATACATGAGCATTGTTAGATAGAGAACATCCGTTTTAGCATCAGGAACCTATTAGGAAGACCAACGCGTTCTCTACTTGTTTTTACACAACATTTCTCTTGCGTGATTTTCTTTCTTTTTGCATAGATAGTTTACATATGTGTTCATAACCACAATCATCTTTTCATACCAGACATCTATTTACTGAAATAGCTTGCCAGATAACACAAGTTCCCCGAGAGTTCGATACTCGGTTCTTACTGTTTTATACTACTTGTGCGATTCAGTACACTTGCCGGCTGCGAACAAGTTTTTGGCGTCGTTGCCGGGGAACTTCTTTTTATTTGGGAAGTTAGCTCATTCTTTGGTGTCTATTCTTTATTTGTTATTCTTTGATTGTTTCTATGAATATTTGTTCTTTAATTTATATTTTTCTTCTCTTATTGAACTGGATAACCACTATTATGTTAGTACTATTTATGCATAGATATCCCATAGGCACTTTAGTTCCTTTGGACATAGAAATTAAAGCTACACTGAGAAGGAACAGGGCTGAGAGGAGAAGGAAACTATTGCAAGACAGAACAATAGCATCCATTCTTGAGGAAGAGACCCATTTTTCGGATTCATCATCACCTTATTCACCATCATCAAGAGAATCCACTAATCAATTGTCTAAAACTGCTACCATGGCAAATGAGCACGACCAGAGGACTACCCTTGAGGACTATTCAAGTAGCTTGGTACCACAATTTTTCACTAGCATTGCACGTCCTGAAGTGCAAGCACACAACATCACCTACCAT
This sequence comes from Glycine max, assembly GCF_000004515.6. NCBI lineage: Eukaryota > Viridiplantae > Streptophyta > Magnoliopsida > Fabales > Fabaceae > Glycine > Glycine max. The sequence goes on from NC_016089.4 coordinate 26,685,044, forward strand.
ATTCTTTGATCCATCTGATACAAGGGAATTTATTTCAAGGATTACCTAATGAAGATCCCTATGCACACTTGGCAACATTTATTGAGATTTGCAACACTGTTAAGATTACCAGTGTACTAGATGAAGCTATCAAACTCAACCTTTTCTCATTTTCACTACAGGAGAGGCCTAGAGGTGGCTTCACTCATTCAAAGGTAACAGTCTTAAAACCTTGGAAGAAGTTGTGGAAAAGTTCCTAAAGAAGTATTTCCCAGAATCTAAGACTGCTGAAGGGAAGGTAGCAATATCTTCATTTCATCAATTCCCTAATGAATCCTTGAGTGAGGCATTGGAGAGATTCAAAGACTTACTGAGAAGAACTCCCACCCATGGATTCTCCAAGCCAATCCAATTGAATATGTTCATAGATGGGCTGAGACCACAAACCAAGCAATTACTAGATGCTTCTGCTGGGGGAAAAATAAAGCTGAAAACCCAAGAAGAAGCAACTAAGCTCATAGAGAACATGTCAGCCAGTGATCATGCCATTCCGAGGGATAGAACCCATCAACCCACAAAGAAGAGCTTGTTGGAGCTAACATCACACAATGCTTTGTTGGCACAGAACAAGTTGCTATCTAAGCAACTTGAGATCCTAACGGAAACACTTGGTAAGCTGCCAACTAAACTGTCGATTGGACAACCTACACATTCTTCTGTTTTGCAGGTCACAGGTTGTACCATTTATGGTGAAGCTCATGAGATAGGCCAATGCATCCCCATTGAAGAAAACACTCAAGAAATTCTTTTCATGGGGAATCAGAAGAGGCAAGGGTATACTTAAGGAGGATTTTCAGGCTTCCAGCAAGGTCCTTATAATCAGCAAGGACAATGGAGGACACACCCTGACAACCAGTTCAATAAAGACCAGGGTGGATCCTCGAACAGGCCAATTCAACAAGGGCCTAACATCTTTCAGAGGACGACTAAGTTGGAAGAGACCTTGACTTAGTTTATACAAGTAACGATGTCAAATCATAAGAGTACTAAGTCAACACTAAAGAACCTTGACAAGTCATCCAATAGTTTTGGAGCAAATACGGAAAATAATCCTAAGGAGGAATGCAAGGCTGTGATGACTAGGAGTAAAAGGTTTTTTGAAAGTTGAGGATGAAGAGAGTGTGGTGTACAATAACATCTTTCAGAGGACGACTAAGTTGGAAGAGACCTTGACTTAGTTTATACAAGTAACGATGTCAAATCATAAGAGTACTAAGTCAGCACTAAAGAACCTTGACAAGTCATCCAATAGTTTTGGAGCAAATACGAAAAATAATCCTAAGGAGGAATGCAAGGCTGTGATGACTAGGAGTAAAAGGTCAGGTGCTGAGGTTAAGGAAAATGATGTGAAGGGTAAAGAGAATCAGGAAAAAGGGAAGAAGATAATGGTCCAGAATAAAGAGATGAAGAACCAAGAAAAAGAAAAAGAAGGAGAAAAAGAAATAGAAAATGAGAAAAATGAAAAAGAAGAAAAAAATAAGATTTCAGAGAAGAGTAGAAGTGGAAAGGTTGTGGACAAAGGTGTGGAAGTACCATATCCTGTGGTACCTTCCAAGAAAGAAAAAGATCGTCATTTGGCAAGATTTTTGGATATATTCTGGAAACTAGAAATAAACATGCCCTTTGGCAAAGCTCTGCAGCAGATGCCACTCTACTCCAAATTTTTGAAAGATATGTTGACAAGGAGGCACAAGTACATTCATCAGGAAAACATCATAGTGGAAGGAAATTGTAGTGCTGTGATCCAAAAGATTCTTCCACCTAAGCATAAAGATCCTGGGAGTGTAACTATTCCTTGTTCAATAGGAGAAGTCAGTGTGGGAATGGCTCTAATTGATCTGGGAGCCAACATTAATTTGATGCTACTCTCTAGGTGCAGAAGATTGGGAGAGTTGGAGATTATGCCCACTCGAATGACTTTGTGGTCATGGATATCTCTGAAGATACTGACATCCTTGTAATCTTGGGGAGGCCGTTCATGTTGACCGCAAGCTGCATAGTTGACATGGGGAAGAGGAAGCTGGAGTTAGGTTTTGAAGACCAGAAAATTGATTTTGACTTGTTTGTTGTAGACAAGCCTACTCTAGAACACAATGTTTGCTTGCGGGTAATGGGAGAAGGTCAAGAGGTTTTGAAGGTGAGGACCAAAACGTAAGATCGCCCAGTGAGGTAAAAAGTCAAGCTAATGACGTTAAAGAAGCGCTCCCTGGGAGGCAGCCCAATTTCAATTTGTGTTATTTTTTGTTTTTCATGCATTTGATAATTTGGAACTTGCTATGTAATCTGTACATAGGATTATATCAGCCAATCTTTGAATGCTTAACATAAGGGTTTCAATTTCATGGAAAAAGGATTGAAAAATAACTTAGAAAATATTTTCTGAAAAACGGTCCTTTCACTAAGCGCAAGCCTCGTGCTAAGCACAGTTCTATTCATGCGCTAAGGTGCGAGTCTTAAGCACTTAGCACCCAACCCTTGCATCTGAGGCTGATTTGGTCCGTTAAGCTAGCCAAGGTTGAGCTAAGCTAACTTCGATTCGATCTGAATTCAGCTAAGCTTCAGCCTGATCGCTAAGCGACAGCTTTTCCGTGGCTAAGCGGGATCTATTGTCGCCAAGCGCAATTCCTTACGGCTTTAATTGAGGACCATGACGCTAAGCGCCAGTCATGGCAGCTAAGCGAGATTCTTTGCAGCAATATGAGCGTTAAGCGAGTACCTCTCAGCTAAGCGCGTGCTCCTCTGTACTTAAGATGCATCATTTTAGCTAAGCTAGCCAGGGCCAGGCTTAGCGAGAGTTGCAGCTTTTCTAATCTGGAGGTCTCGCTAAGTGGACGTACCCTCGCGCTAAGCCGAGTATCTGTTCAAAAAAAAAAAAAGAAAAAAAATTGATTTTGAATTTGAAATGTCATCTAAGCGCATGTGTTCGCTAAGCGAGCCTGGTTGAGAAACCAAACGTCTCTCTTGCTCGCTTAGCGCAACGATCCGCTAAGCGAAAGTATTGAAAAGCTGCTCAAGTGAGTGTAACAGCAGTTACACTCACATTTGCCAGATTACAAAAACCTCGTCTCTGCATTCTCTTTCTCAAAAAATTTGCACATTTTGCATATGTAATTTCTTTGTGCATTTTCGACTTTGAAGCATCAATCATACACCATCCAAGTAAGTTCCTTGATTCTTTTCCTCTTTTTCATGTCTTAACTCTAGGGAAGAAGACTTTAACTATAGCTTTAGATTTTTTAGGGTTTTTATGTTTTGTTAGAATTAGTTTAAGATTAGAGCTATGTACACTTGTGTAGAAGCAAAGACTTTGACCTTGTCTTTGATGTTTTGATGATGATCGTGATGATTTGATGAAAATGCGCTTCTCAAGATTAATTAAAGACAATGATTCAAGAATACAAGATACAACATCAAGAAGATCACTAGTATTTTAGGAAGGGAATTCCTAATTGAAATAGCAAAAGGTTTGGCCAAGAAATTTAAGTTAAAAAGTTTTTTTCCAAGAGATTTACTCTCTGGTAATCGATTACTAGAGGATGTAATCGATTACCAGTGGCCAAAAATGGTTTACAACAGCTATTAAAATTTGAATTCAAATTTTAGACTGTGTAATCGATTACATAATATTGGTAATCGATTATCAGCAGTTAATAAACGTTTTAATTCAAATTTTAAAACCTGTAATCGATTACACAAATCTTGTAATCGATTATCAGAGGAGATTTTCAGAAAATTATTTCCAAGAGTCACATCTTTTCAAATGGTTTTTACATGGCCACCAAAGGTCTATTTATATGTGACTTGGAACACAAATTTGCTCAGAGTTTTTCATAACAAAAGGTCTTATTCTCTCAAAGAGCAAAAATATATTATCCTCTTAAGAATTTCTTGGCCAATACACTTGCAATTCAATAAGGAATTAATTGAGTGCTCAGATTGTACAATCTATCTCTTTCAAGAGAGATTTATTCTTTTCTTCTTTCTAAATTCTCAAAGGGGATTGAGAGACCGAGGGTCTCTTGTTGTAAAGAAATCTGAACACAAAGGAAGGATTGTCCTTGTGTGTTCAGAACTTGTAAAGGGATTTTACAAGATAGTGAAACTCTCAAGCGGGTTGCTTGGGGACTGGACGTAGGCACAAGGGTGTGGCCGAACCAGTATAAATCTGAGTTTGCACTTTCTATTCCCTTAAACTCTTTTATTTATTATTGCTTTACATTTATATTCAGATTGTTCTATTTGAATCATTATTGAAGAGTTCATTTTTAAGGGAACTTGTAACTTGCATTGAAATTGAAATAGAATTTTAATTGGGGAAATAGTTTGCAATATCTTAATTCAACCCCCCTTCTTAAGATATCTGAGGCCACTTGTCTAACAAGTGGTATCAGAGCTTCATTCTTGTATAAAGTTTAGAAGCTTCAAGAATAATGGCCTCAACAAACTTCTTATTTCCAGAAGGAAATTCAATCAATAGACCTCCAATCTTTAATGGAAAGGGTTACCACTACTGGAAAACCCGAATGCAAATTTTTATTGAGGCAATTGACTTAAACATTTGGGAATCCATAAAAATAGGGCCTTATATACCCACCACAGTAGAAAGAACCACAATAGATGAAAGCACAACAAGTGGAAGCACAACAATAGAAAAACCTAGAGATAGATGGTCTAAAAAGGATGGAAGACGAGTACAATATAATTTAAAAGCCAAAAACATAATTACATCTACCCTAGGAATGGATGAATATTTCAGGGTTTCAAATTGTAAGAGTGCTAAGGAAATGTGGGACACTCTACAAGTAACACATGATGGCACAACAGATGTTAAAAGATCTAGGATAAACACATTAACTCATGAATATGAACTATTTAGGATGAATGCAAATGAAAGCATTCAAGACATGCAAAAGAGGTTCACACATATAGTAAATCATCTTGCAGCTTTAGGGAAAGATTTTCAAAATGAAGATCTAATAAACAAAGTATTAAGATGTTTAAGCAGAGAATGACACCCTAAAGTAATAGCCATTACTGAATCAAGAGATTTATCTAACATGACTCTTGCTACTCTATTTGGAAAGTTACAAGAACACGAAATGGAATTGTTGAGATTAAATCAACATGAAGAAAATGACAAGAAAAAGAAGGGAATTGCTCTTAAAGCCTCATCTTCAATCCAAGAAGAAAGTGATAAGGAAATTGATCTAGATGAAGATGATGATCTTTGCCTTTTTGTAAAAAGGTTCAACAAGTTTCTGAAAGTCAGAGGAAGTCAAAGGTGGCCAAATTTTAAATCTAAAAGAAAGACAGAAATTTCATCTTCTACTCCAAAATGCTTTGAATGCAATCAACCTGGACATCTGAAGGTTGATTGTCCTATCTTCAAGAAAAAAGATGGAGAAATCTGAAAAGAAAAATTTTAGTGAAAAGAAAATGATGAAAGCTTACATCACATGGGATGACAATGATATGGAATCTTCTGAAGATTCAGAAAATGAAGAGATAAACCTCTGTCTAATGGCTAAAAGTTATGAAAGCAATGAAGAGGTAACATCTTCAAATAACTTATCCATTTCTTTTGATGAATTACAAGATGCATTTGCTGATTTGCATAAAGAGTCAATCAAACTTGCAAAGTTAGTTTCATCTTCTAAGAAAACAATTTCAGATTTAGAAAATGAAATTTCAAAATTAAATAAAGAATTAGATCATCTTAGAACTGGAGTCTCAATTTCTAAATCAAATGAAAATTTTTATATCTCTATTATTTCTGACAAGAAAATATCTGATGCTTGTAGTTGTTGTGGAAAATATGAAAAAGAAATTAAAGATTTGAAAAACTCACTTGCAAAATTTTCTTTTAGTAAAAATAATTTAGATGTCATATTAGGAAAACAAAGATGTGTCTCTAATAAGGCTGGAATAGGATATAAACCTGAAAAACAACAAAAATTTCATAAAAACCTCTTTGCTTCCACACAAAAATATAATTCTAGTTCTATCACTTGTTTTTATTGTGGAAGAAAAGGGCATGACACATCTACATGTTATTTTAAGAAAAACTACAACACCATTAAAATGATATGGGTCCCAAAAGGATCTTCAGTCTACACTAACGCACAAGGACCCAATAAAGTTTGGGTACCTAAGTCAAAAACTTGATCATGTAGGTGTCTTTGAGGAAGGAATGGTACATAGATAGCGGATGTTCAAAACATATGACTGGAGATGCATCAAAGTTTATACATATCTCTCTCAAGAAAAGCGGGCATGTAATTTATGGTGACAATAACAAAGGAAGAATCCTTGGAGTTGGTAAAATAGGTACAAATTCTTCAAACTCCATTGAAAATGTTCTACTTGTTGAAGGTCTTAAGCACAACCTACTTAGTGTTAGTCAATTATGAGACAAAGGCTATCTAGTATCATTTGATTCTAAAAAATGTCTTATAGAACATAAGCATGACACTAATATAAAGCATGTAGGATATAGAGTCAACAATGTATATATGATAGACTTAAGCCTGGAACTAGATAACAATCATTGTTTTCTTAGCAAAGATGATGATCCATGGTTATGGCATAAAAGAATTGCTCAGATAAACATGGATCACTTAAACAAATTAATTGCAAAAGATTTAGTAGTTGGTTTGCATAAATTAAAATTTGAAAAAGATAGACTATGTGATGCATGTCAAAAGGGAAAACAAACTAGAGTCTCATTCAAACCCAAAAATATTGTTTCAACTACTCAACCCTTACAATTATTGCATATGGATTTATTTGGTCCATCTAGAACTATGAGTTTTGGAGGAAATTACTATGCTCTTGTCATAGTTGATGATTTCTCTAGATATACATGGACATTATTCATTACTCATAAAAGTGATGCATTCCAAGCATTTAGGAAACTTGCTAAAGTTATACAAAACAAGAAAAATCTTAAGATTGCATCTATTAGAAGTGATCATGGGGGTGAATTTGAAAACAAAGATTTTGAATTATTTTGTGATGAACATGGTATTGAGCATAATTTTTCTGCACCTAGAACCCCTCAACAAAATGGAGTTGTTGAGAGGAAAAATAGGTCATTGGAAGAAATTGCTAGAACTTTATTAAATGATACTTCTCTTCCAAAATATTTTTGGGCTGAAGCCGTCAATACTGCATGTTACATTATGAATAGGGCCTTAATAAGACCCATTTTAAAAAAAAACCCCATATGAGTTATATAATGGTAGAAAACCTAACATTTCACATCTTCATGTTTTTGGTTGCAAATGTTTTGTGCTTAATAATGGTAAAGATAATCTAGGAAAATTTGATGCAAAATCTGATGAAGGCATCTTTCTTGGATATTCATTGCAAAGTAAAGCATATAGAATATATAACAAAAGAACTATGAGTATTGAAGAATCCATTCATATTTCTTTTGATGAATCTAATGCTATTTTGTCAAGAAAGAATATACTAGATGATATTGCAAAATCTTTAGAACAAATTCATATTCATGGACAAGATTCTAAAGGAAAAGGGAAAGGAAGCAATGAAGATCCTCCAGAAGAAGCCAAATCAAATAATGAACTTCCAAAAGAATGGAAAACCTCAAAAGATCATCCCCTCGACAACATTATTGGTGATATCTCAAAAGGGGTAACAACTAGACATTCTCTTAAAGAATTATGCAATAATATGGCTTTTGTATCTATGATTGAACCTAAAAATATAAAAGAAGCCATAATAGATGGTAATTGGATAATTGCTATGCAAGAAGAAAAAAATCAGTTTGAAAGAAACAATGTGTGGGAACTTGTTGAGAAACCTAAAAACTATCCCATCATAGGAAAAAAATGGGTATTTAGGAATAAGTTAGATGAACATGGCATAATCATTAGAAATAAGGCTAGATTAGTTGCAAAAGGATATAATCAAGAAGAAGGTATAGATTATGAAGAAACATATGCTCCAGTTGCTAGATTAGAAGCCATTAGAATGCTTTTAGCGTATGCATCCATAATGAATTTTAAGCTTTATCAAATGGATGTTAAAAGTGCTTTTCTAAATGGCTTAATTCAAGAAGAAGTATATGTTGAACAACCACCAGGTTTTGAAATGTTGGATAAGCCAAATCATGTCTATAAATTGAAAAAGGCTTTATATGGCTTGAAACAAGCCCCTAGGGCTTGGTACGAGCGTCTAAGTAAGTTCCTTTTAGAAAAGGACTTCTCTAGAAGAAAAGTAGATACTACTCTGTTCATAAAGAGAAAATCACATGATATTTTATTAGTTCAAATTTATGTTGATGATATTATTTTTGGATCCACTAATGAATTATTGTGCAAGGAATTCTCTCATGACATGCAAAGTGAGTTTGAAATGTCAATGATGGGAGAACTTAATTTCTTTCTTGGATTGCAAATTAAACAAACCAAGGATGGTATTTTTGTCAATCAATCCAAGTATTGCAAAGAGTTAATCCACAAATTCGGCATGGAAAATGCTAAGCACATGGCTACACCAATGAGCACTGCTTGCTATCTAGATAAAGATGAAACCAGTCAGTCAATAGATGTTAAGAAATATCGAGGTATGATTGGATCACTTCTTTATTTATCTGCTAGCAGACCTGATATAATGTTTAGTGTATGTATGTGTGCTAGATTTCAATCAAATCCTAAACAATCACATCTTAGTGCTGTTAAAAGAATCATAAGATATTTAGTAGGCACTATGAACATAAGTTTATGGTATCCTAGAAATTCCACATGCACCTTAATTGGATATTCTGATTCAGACTTTGCCAGTTCTAAAACAGATAGAAAGAGCACAAGTGGAACTTGTCAGTTCATTGGATTTGCTCTAGTTTCTTGGCATAGTAAGAAACAAAATAGTGTTGCTTTATCCACTGCAGAAGCGGAATATATTTCTGCCGGCAGTTGTTGTGCACAAATCTTATGGATGAAGCAACAACTTTCTGACTATGGAATCCTTCTTGACCATATACCTATTAGATGTGATAATACAAGTGCAATTAATCTTTCCAGCAATCCAATTCAACATTCTAGGACTAAACATATAGAAATTAGGCACTATTTTCTAAGAGATCATGTTCTAAAGGGAGATTGTGTGTTAGAGTTTGTTGATACAAAGAATCAACTTGCTGATATCTTCACAAAACCTCTCCCCAAAGAAACATTCTTTTCTATTAGAAGGGAATTAGGCCTCTTAGATGTTAGTAATTTAGATAAATAAGGATTAATTGATTGAATTATTTTTTTATGATTGATTGTTTTGTGTTAAGTATGTTACTTTGCTTGATTTTGTTTAAATTCTTGTTATTATGATGGGTTGATGCATTATTATGTGTTTGATGTTTAAATGATTAAATTAAATACATTTAGTAGTGATGATTAATAGTGTTAGATGTATTTAGCATAGACATAGGTAATTTTTTAGAGGAACTAGCTGGTAATTGATTACCATTCAGTGTAATCAATTACACAAGAACAGACAGCCTGTAATCGATTACCAGAAGGCTTACTACTTTTGTAATCGATTACCACACCTTGTAATCGATTACATCTCGTCCTCCTCTATAAATACCTATGAAACCAGTCATGCTACGCAGCCACACTCTCTTCCTCGTGCCTCCTTCATCCCTAATCATCAAATCCTCATATCTTCCTCAATTCTTCACCAAAACACGTCTCGTAAAGCCCAATCTTCCTCATTTTCACTCCGCTTTCGATTTCAATGATTGAAATTCACTAAAACATCATCAAATGGCAGAATCATCGAAGAAGTGAAAGGGATCATCCTCCACCACCACAGCTGCTGGCCATCGCCACCACGGACCATCTGAAGCACCCACAACACCTATCCATCCTTCCCTATCATCTCCAAGATCATCCACTCTATTTTCTTTAGATGATCAACGTCTACGGTACCTTTCTCAATTTTCTGCTAGGATCATTTTAGACCCTAAGTACCTAGACATAGATTTCTTCAATGATGAGACATTTGACTGTTGTCAAGTGTTTCAAAACTCTGGCTTGGTTGATTTCATGTCTTTAAAATTGCCTTATTATCCTGAACTTGTCAAAGTTTTTACAACAATTTAAAAATTTAGGATGGCATTATTTCTTCTGAGGTGCATGGTATTTCCATGATCATTGATCAATCATTGTTCTTTTCTTTGACAAAATTACCCAGTCAAGGTGCACCTTTTGAGGGCACCATTGTTGATGACTGGAAATTTGATTATTCTAGTCATGATGCTCGCCGTATGGTCTGTAATGACCAGGCTGAAATGACCGGTAGATTGCTGGCCAGATCATTGACCTTTGATAATTGCATCATGCACTACATTATTGTTAGAATTTTGCTTCCCCGGTCTTCAAATTTGGCTCAAGCCTCTGTGGAGGACTTGATTTTGATGTGGGCTTTTCTTACCGGTCGTCAGATCGACTGGGCTCACTTGGTTCGGTACCAAATGCATAAGGCATTACGGGCCAATGCACCTTTTCCTTACCCTCAATTGGTCACTCTATTTCTCCGTCATTTTCAAATTTTGCTTGATGATGAACCTTTTGTTCAAGTCAAGCCTTCCTTTGCTATAAGTGCTGGTGCAGTCACTTCATTTGGATACCGTAAGGATCAGAATGGTCAATGGCTGAAGAAAGATGCACTTCCTACACAAGATGAGCGTACTCCTTCTCCTCCTCCTCAGCGAGATGATTTCGCCCTTATTACTGAAGTTCTTTCCGAGTTACGGGGTCTTCGTACTTATGTTGGTGAACGTTTTGATTCTTTGGATAATCGCTTTGCAGGAATGGATATCCGTCTCACACAGCTTGAAGAAGATGTGGGATATATTCGTCAGAGCTTCGATCTTCCACCACCACCACCACCTTCTTAGTGTTTAGTTTATAATTCTCTTTTTCTTATAAGCCTTGTATTTGGCTATGATCTTTAGGCTATTATTTTCTGCACTTTAGTTATCTTTTGGTATTTGGACTTTAGTCTTTTATGCTTAGGATTATAAATGGTTTGACTTAAGACTGTTTGGATTATTTATTTACCTTTTGATTGTTTGGATTATTTAGTTAACTTATGACTGTTTGGATTATTTTTTGTCTTAGTGTTTTCGTGTTATATTGAATTATATGAATGATATTGTATTGTTACTACCACGCACTTTGGCTTTTTGATGTTGCCAAAGGGGGAGAGAAATGGGGTGGTATGAAGCTTTGAAATCAAGTGATCATCAATTCCAAAACATAGGGGGAGTATGGAATGAGTGAATGCAATATATCGTGAATATACATTACTTGTATCTTGATTTCAGGAATTAAATTGTCATCATCAAAAAGGGGGAGATTGTAGGAGTAAAGACTTTGACTTTGTCTTTGATGTTTTGATTATGATCGTGATGATTTGATGAAAATGCGCTTCTCAAGATTAATTCAAGACAATGATTCAAGAATACAAGATACAACATCAAGAAGATCACTAGTATTTTAGGAAGGGAATTCCTAATTGAAATAGCAAAAGGTTTGGCCAAGAAATTTAAGTTAAAAAGTTTTTTTCAAGAGATTTACTCTCTGGTAATCGATTACCAGAGGATGTAATCGATTACCAGTGGCCAAAAATGGTTTACAACAACTATTAAAATTTGAATTCAAATTTTAGACTGTGTAATCGATTACACAATATTGGTAATCGATTACCAGTAGTTAATAAATGTTTTAATTCAAATTTTAAAACCTGTAATCGATTACACAAATCCTGTAATCGATTATCAGAGGAGATTTTCGGAAAATTATTTCCAAGAGTCACATATTTTCAAATGGTTTTTACATGGCCACCAAAGGTCTATTTATATGTGACTTGGAACACGAATTTGCTCAGAGTTTTTCATAACAAAAAGTATTATTCTCTCAAAGAGTAAAAACATTTTATCCTCTTAAGAATTCCTTGGCCAATACACTTGCAATTCAATAAGGAATTAATTGAGTGCTCAGATTGTACAATCTATCTCTTTCAAGAGAGATTTATTCTTCTCTTCTTTCTACATTCTCAAAGGGGATTGAGAGACCGAGGGTCTCTTGTTGTAAAGAAATCTGAACACAAAGGAAGGATTGTCCTTGTGTGTTCAGAACTTGTAAAGGGATTTTACAAGATAGTGAAACTCTCAAGCGAGTTGCTTGGGGACTGGACGTAGGCACAAGGGTGTGGCCGAACTAGTATAAATCTGAGTTTGCACTTTCTATTCCCTTAAACTCTTTTATTTATTATTGCTTTACATTTATATTCAGATTGTTCTATTTGAATCATTATTGAAGAGTTCATTTTTAAGGGAACTTGTAACTTGCATTGAAATTGAAATAGAATTTTAATTGGGGAAATAGTTTGCAATATTTTAATTCAACCCCCCTTCTTAAGATATCTGAGGCCACTTGTCTAACAACTTGTATACTGAATTGAGTATAACGCACACATTGCATGTCTGATATGCCTTTTAGAGGCTTGAAAAGTGCGAGAAAACGAGCTGTGTTTTCTAGAAAACGTGATGAACTCGCTAAGCAAGCATGCTGCGCTAAGCGACTTCATCAATACTCATTGTAAGTAAGCGTTATCTGAAGAACTCGCTAAGCATGCTTACCGCGCTAAGAGAGTTCATCCTTTGAGGATGAACACTCATCCTCTTGATGAACTACCTATGGCTAAGCGAGGCTAAATCGCTAAGCCCAGGTAACTTAACCAATTGTTTTGGTGATAGCCACGCGCTAAGCCGAGCATTCCTGAGCCAAGCACAATTCCTTGCGGCATTTGCTGAGCTGAGCGGCCCTGTTCACTAAGCCTACATAACTTAGTGAAATTTTTGCTCAGTTTAGTGCCGCTAAGCGCAACTTATCCTTGGCTAAGCGCAAATCTATGCGGCTAACCTTAGGCTTTACGGGCTCCTTGCCAGCTAAGCCAACTTTGCAGACACGGTAACTTAGCATTTTCCGCTAAGCGGCACTCCTCTGTCGCTAAGCCAAGTGTCATTTTTTGTGAAGCCTGCTAAGAGACCTATGTCTCGCTAAGCGGGTGTGTGTCTTTTATGAAGGCCCGCTAAGCGAATTTTGTCTCGCTAAGCGGCCAGTGCCTTTTTCAGTTTTATTTTTTAGTTTTTTTTTTTAAATTTTGAATAATTGTGTACTGATTTATTGTTTGGTTTCTCAATATGCAGATGGCCTCTAAGAAACATAGGAATAGCGATTCTAGACCACAGGATCAGAATGATAACAGGAGATTTCAATCAGAGGAAGCCTGGAATCGATATATCGATAATATTTTAGACCGAAGGATTCTTCCAGAAAGGAATGTGGAACTTTATCATTCTGAATTTGACGAGTTTAAAATAGAATTGGAGAGGCGAAACCTGCACAAATGTCTCGCCAACCTTCAGGAAGGAAGCATAGATGTGGCAGTGGTTAAGGAATTTTATGCCAATTTCTATAGTCCAGCAGATCAAGCTCCTAAATGTGCTAAAAATAAGAGGCCATTTAATCAAGATAGGTACAGACAACTTAAATGAGTTCCTCCAGACTCTAGTGTTATTAGAGGAGGGGGAATCTTTACCCACTTATTCTAGATTTTGAAGACTAAGGTTTGATCCCAGAGAGATGGAGGCTAGACTGTGCATTCTGGGCAAGGGTGTAACACCCTGATATATATATCTATATATTATTAGTAATTATGTTTGATGTTTGATTATTTGTTACGTTATTTTCATCCGTAATTATTTTTAAGGAAGTTAATTTAGTTAATAGAGGGGTGTGGATAGATAAGGATCTAGCTTCTCAAAGAAGCCTGTTGAGAAAACTTCTCAAAGAAGCCACGAGGAAGCTTCTGGAGGAAGCCTCTTAATGAAGCTTCTAGAGAAAGCTACATGCAGCTGCCTCGGTAAAAACGCTCCCCAGCCTTCATTAATCGTTGGATCTTCTCGAAATTTGGCCTTAAACTTCACAAGACACTTGTCCATGATCTGACCGTTGGGATTTTTGAGAAGATGTCTGGAGTGTGCTAGAAGTCTCTTAATAAAGCTTCTAGAGGAAGCCTCTTAATGAAGCTTCTAGAGAAAACTACATGTAGCTGCCTCGGTAAAAATGCTGCCCAGCCTTAGTTAACCGTTGGATCATCTCGAAATTTTGTTTGAAACTTTAAAAGACAACTTTCCATGATCTAACCATTGGGATCTTTGAGAAGATGTCTGGAGTGTGCTAGAAGCTTCCGTTCCCGAGAGCATCTCTTATTTAAGCATTTCAGCCTTTCCTTTCGTGTAGCTTAGGAAAAATGTCATTTCTTCTTCTTTCTTTCTTCCAAAGCCATTTCTAAAGTTCCAAGAACTTTCTCCATCACCCACATCCACCATTAGCCACCACAAACCATCATTGTTCTCCATTGAAAACCCACACCGAGAGGAACCTTTCAACCAAAGCGGAATCTTCCAACTTGGCTTGTGGTTCCGGTAGAGAACGAAAACCCTAATCTGATCTTTCATTTTCTTTCGAGGTAACCATGGTTCTATGCTTGTTTCTTGTTAGTTTCATCTTGTCTTTGCATCTTTTCTGACTTTGGAACCGCCATTGCATGTCTTATGCTTCCTTTGAAAAACCTTAGAGAAAGAGACTTTGTAAACGTTATCCTTTCATGAAATGCATGTTATTTTCGTAACCTACACTGAACCCCGGTCACATTGGCGTGGTCGGAATTTCCAAATGATGTTCCTTTGTAAAAACCGAAATGCTCTCAGCTCTTTCATGTAGTGATGTGGGTGTTTGACCCAGAGCACTGTTACTAGCTTTGTTTTTTGAAATCCATACTAAGTCTCCTTCGTTTTGGCATAGTAGAGGCTTGCGTGGAATCGACGAGCAAGGACAAAAAGGAATCTTCAAGTGACACGATGAGGAATCCGTGGGGTAGCTCACGATAGGTAAGGGGAGTTTATTATAAAATTTACCGATTTAACACCATAGTTAGGGTCAGGGAACCTAGCTATGAGGATATCTGCCTGTCCCTGTTGCATGCTGATTTTTCTTCAAAGAAAATTACGTTTTAACTAATGGGATGCGATATATATATATATATATGTATTGTGATGAATGCTATTGTTTTGGTTGTTTGAAATGTGTTGTTTGAAGACCGTGCGTGTGGAAATGATATTGTTGTGTTTGTTTGAATTGTTGTTGATGTTGCTATTGAGGATTTTAATTGATATGTGATGATAATGATTATTATGATGATATTGATTTGAGATGATGTTGTTAATAAAGACCATGTCAACATGAATTGTTATTATTGATGAATATGTGAATATGAAATGAGGTTGTTGTTGTTGTTGATAACGTCATCGAGATGAGATGATATTTATGTTGTGAATGACATGGAAATACGATTTTTTGATTGATGTTGGAAATGCATTGGCATGTGCATGTTGTGTATGTTCGTGGGGGGCATTGTGCACTGACCTTTCAGGGTCTTTGGCACTAGCTTTTGGCCACGTTCATACGTTGGATGTTGTGTATGATCGTGGAGGGCACTGTGCACTGACCTTCCAGGGTCTTTGGCACTAGCTTTTGGCCACGATCATACGTCGTATGAAGTGTATGTCATGGGGGGTAGAGTGCACTGACCTTGTCGAATGGCCCAGACGTGGGTAACTAGCGTGGTTAGAGAATCTAAGCATTTCTGAGGGGATGCTTAGGTGCTTTAATTGGTCCATGGTCTTTGGCACTTACTTTTGGCCATGATCATAGCTCATACGACACAGGAAATAGAGTAACTGCGGCCAAGTGTACTTTGTACTAGGGGGTTGTCACCTGGTAGGGAACACCTTTGGGCTCCCAAGCTGATCACCTATGGGAGGGGGGCTGTTACGTGCACAACCGGGTGGTCTCGACAAACTCAGCACAGTTCCCTAAGTGAGAGTGTCGTGTGGACACGCTTAGGCTATTTCCTGAGGTTTGGTTGTTGTTGGTACGTACCACATTGCATCTGAGTGTTGAGTTAGGTGCATGCATCATTCTGTGCAGTCTTGATTGGGTCCATGGATGGATGATGAGTAATTGTTGGATGTGAATGATGAATATTTGTTGGATATGAGTGTTGAATAATGATTGTTGTGTATGCTTATCATGTTTGCCTATGTTCCTTGCTAATTGTGGTTATTTGGAATTGGTATTGGTTCTTTTATAATAAACTCACCCTTGCAATTTTGTATCGTGTGGTTGATACCTGTGATGATCACGAACCTTGTTCGTGGGAGCAGAAATACAGTTGCAGGGTGTAGGGAGTAAGATTCTGGTGAGGAGCCGCCGAGCCGACGTGATGATGTTGGCGTTATTTTGGGAGAGAGTTGTGTTTTGTAATCAACTCCTCCGTAGTTGGCTTTTAAGTTTTATTTTGTTGAGTTAAAGATGTAAAACTGGAATTTTAATTATATATATATGAACATATTTAATTTTCGTTATGTGTATGACATGTACTGAATTATTGTTTCTATGTAATTATGCATATTCACTTAAGTAATGACGTGTTGTTGGATGAATTTATGTTGTGACAAAATCACTTCTATTTTCATAATAAAAAATTAAGGGAGTTCTTTTTATAAAAATTGAAATTATCCAATATTAGAGTGTGGATACCGTAGCGACGAGGCGGGTCGTTACAAAGGGCTTTATTCTAAACATAGAGGGCCAACCATGGAAGCTCCTAAAAAAGATCTTACCACCCTGACTCAGACATGGAGCGTTTTCTCGTACTCAAACCTAGTTCCTACCTCCCACACTTCAAATTTGAACACAGACAGAGCTAGGTTGGTCTATGGCTTAATCACAAGGATGGACATGATGAACATTGGCAGTTTGATCTCTGGACAAATGACCATGATCGCCCAGTCTAACCCTTCTCGATTAGGCTTCCCAGCTTTAATCACAGCCTTGTGTAGATCAAGGGGAGTTGGATCTGATGCCCTTACCTCCTATGAAAACCTAAGACTGGCCATTGACTTAGCTTATATCATAAAGAACTATTGGAATGCGAATGACCAAACAGTTAATTTTCCAGAGACAAGGAAGACCAAGCTCAGAGCAGCTGATGTTCCCTATTCCTTTACACCAATAGCTGGCATCCCTGCATCTTCTACTTCGGCCCCACCTCCAACTTTAGCAGACTTATCTGCCCAGAGCTCTCAGACTTCAGATGCCAAATTTCAAAGCTTGTTTGAAGGATAGATTCTCATTATACAAAGCTTGTAGGAACTAGTTCAGTAGAGACCAATTATGAGTATAGAGCAGTTCGTTGAGAAGGTGGCCTGGCCAGGAGCCCCCGACCTTCTTTTGTGGGGGATAATGAAAGTTTTACAGCCCAGGCACCTCAACAGCATGAGCCAGAACCAGAAAATGATCACTCATCTGAAACCACCATCTTTGGAGCTGTTGATTGTAAAAAAGAAGATTAGAGACGAGATCCAATGAGGCTGCTCATCATGAACCAGTGCTAGCGTCAACTGATGCACCATTTCCAAGAGTGGATCCATCTTCACCTCTGCACGCAGTAGACTCTTCCATTCCTGTCTTAGAGATACATGAGGGCCAGACCATACCAGTTCTACCTTTGGACACTTCTCCTCCAGCTACTCCAGTATGGCATCTAACAGATAAGAAGAATGTTCAGATACAGGACAATCAGGACCAGTCACAGGAATTTTAATTCCTGATGACACTTTTTATTTATTTATTATTATTATAATTTTGGTTTTCGTACAATATTTCCTTTATGTCTATATATACTGCTAGTTTTATCTATGAATAGTTAGTATGCTTATCTTGAAGCATTTTGAACAGTTTAACTTATTTTTGATGACATGGCAGTGAAACACTTTTATCTTTCTGTGAAAAATGGATGTATGCTTCCCTTTTGAATTGAATGCATGATTGTGATGGAGTTTGTGTTTCCTTTCATGAATTTGAACAAATATGCATGTTGAACAAAGAAAGAACAAGAGTGTGAACTTGCAGTAGAATTGTTAGTCAATAGACAGACTGATTGTGAAAGAGAAAGCTTGAACCAAAAACCGGTGAGAGTGTGACCTTACTCTATGAGTGAACAACTAACTGTGAGTAATGATCTTTGCATGAATCTCTGAATTCTAGAATGATATGTATAGCTTAGAACATGATGAAGGCCATGATTTGTATATACACAAGCTCTTTTGACAAAATAGCTCACCTTGAATGATAACCGTATCTTTTGCTCCTTCTATAAGCTGGATGATTTTTGTCATGAATTGAACCCTAAACTTAAATGATTATCTCCTGATACCTTGTTTAGATTCTAGGAGAGCATATGGTTCAAGGCAAATTTACTCTAAATTTGGGGGAAGAAAGTCAATTAGAATGAAAAGAAAAAACTTAAGCATTAGCACACACAACAAATAAGTTATATGTTAAAAAAAAAAGAGGAAGAAGAAAAGAATAAGTGTGTTGTTTCAATAAGGTCAAAAGCGACTTAAGAGAAGAAAAATAATGAGAAGGCTACTTTTATGATACAAGAAAAGATCATTGGGATAAGTCTAGGACTTGTGCTCTCTTAGAATCTAAACCTTTGAATCCTAGAAAAACCAATGAATTTTTGTAGCCAAACCTCACTACAAGCCTGAAAAAGTCCTTCTGATTTTGTTTATACATTTTTGACTTGATGGCATGAGATGAAATGCAAAGATTGGACCTCCTGTTAGTTGTTATCAATGAATAGCTTAAACACTTGTGCTTGAGTGAAATAGTAGCCGTGAGATTATGGTTTGAGCTACTTTCCTTGCTATCTGTCTTATGATTAATTTCATCTAACTGTATAGTTCACATTTTGTTCTCCTCTTTGTCTACCTGCATATTTTGTGAAAACAAGTGATAGGTACACATTGCTTCATCTTTCTCATCATGCAATCAATAAATTTTGATGCATACACCATTGTACATAAACATTGCATGTTTTACAACTTGAGGACAAGTGAGCTGTTCTCTTTTGCTTGAGGACAAGAAAAACTGTAAATTTGAGGGAGTTGTTAGTCAATGAATACGACTAACTTTTGTGTATAAAACTTGTCTATATTATATCAAACTTCTCCAATTTACAGTTGTTTTGTAATATTATAAGCACAGACCAACCCACCTATTTAAGCTTGAAATTAGATTTTTTGCAGGAGTTTGACATTTTTTCTTGAGAAGCCTCTGCATGCACGAGAGTCTGGCCTTAGCTTGAAGCTTTTGCATGTTTAGGAAGTTCTAGAGAGAGAAAGGTCCAAGTTCTAGAGAGTTCTGAGAGATTTTTCTATGTGAAGATCTGCAGAGATGAGAGCTCAAAGCAGAAGCCGTTCTGAGAGCTTGAGATGAGTTTGCGAGTGATTGTGAGATCCTATAGGTGAAGGAGACATCCTCACCACTTGTATTTTTGCAATCTTTCATCTTGTTCTTCTCTTTGTTGTAAAGGAGGTTTCCGGACTATGGGAAGCTAAATCCTCTATTGGATCTTCCCTGTAAGTACCTGATGTAAATATATTTCTATCTATGTAATGATGTTTTGTGTGTTCTCTGTACTATCTGCTTTTCATTCCAGTATGCCTTTACCTTGATCACGTAGATGCATGCTTTGTTGGGGTCATTCAACAGTGGAAACTGGTCTGATTCTAAAGTCCTTGATAGTACGGGGCTAAGTTGTTGTACTATCACGAGGAATAGGGGTACAAGAACTTAGTTGTGTATGTGTGTCTTAATGCGGTTCTGGTTGAGTTTAGTCTTACAAGAGGAATCTACGGACGAGGCTTGATCAAGATTAGGCTTCGCTATCATAATGAATCGGGGTCTAGCAGTCTAGGAGACAACATAGGAATACATGAGCATTGTTAGATAGAGAACATGCGTTTTAGCCTCAGGAACCTATTAGCCCGTTGATAAGTTGCCCCAGCGTTCTTGAGTCCAAAGGGCATCACCTTATAACAGAACGTCCCCCACAGGGTGATGAAGGTAGTCTTTTCCATATCCTCCGGTGCCATTTTTATCTGATTGTAACCGGAGAACCCATCCATGAAGGAAAACAAAGCGAAATTGGCCGTATTATCCACGAGGATATCGATGTCTGGCAGAGGAAAATTGTCCTTGGGACTGGCCCGATTCAGGTCCCAATAATCTACGCACATTCGTACGTTCCCATCCTTCTTAGGGACAGGTACAATGTTGGCAACCCATTCTGGGTACCGAGCAACAACCAAAAAACCAGCATCAAATTGTTTCTTTACCTCTTCTTTTATTTTCAAGGATGTCTCGGGCTTCATCCTCCTCAGCTTTTGTTTTACCAAGGAACACTCAGGATTTAGAGGTAATTTGTGCTGTACGATGTCAGAACTCAAACCGGGCATATCTTGGTATGACCAGGCAAAGATGTCTTGGTAGTTTTTTAGCAGGGCCATCAATTCTTCACGGATGGGTGTGGTCATACCTGTGCCTATCTTCACTTCCTTTTCCCACTGCTGGTTCCTAAGTTTACTAGTTCCGTCTCTTCTTGATGTGGCCCCATCTCTTGGTCCTCATGGGTGACTATCTTCTCCAACTCCGGGGGAAGTCCCACATCCTCGTCCTCTTCACTCTCTGTCTGATCCACTTTTTGCTTGAAATCGATGGTCGGGTCCCAGGTATTAGTACCTTCGAGGGACTCGTTGTTGGATCTGGCGTTTTAAGCGTAAAGAAATAAACATGCAAATGAATGAGAATGGGTAGAGACGCAGGAACAGATGAAGAAAGATCTTTATATTATAAATTCAGGAACAAAAAACATAAAGCCTTAACAAAAGGAAACTCTAAAGCCTAGGCCCAACCGTAGAGTTTAAAAGCCACAAAGGGTTACATTATGCTTGTCGCGTAAATGCCCGGGCGCTCCTCCACTCGCCAATTTCCTAGTCGGAAACCAGGAGGGCTTGGTTGTAACAAATCCGACCCACCCGAAGAGTCATTCTCGCATATTGCAATGACTTGGCCTTCGTGTCCTAGACCCGCACTTATAAAGCTTCTACTGATGTGGCAGGGCAAGCCCCCTTCGACTTGTCGTTCCAATTGAGAACCTTGGTTTCTGCTCTTCCTTCCCGCGACACTTTTCCTTATGTCCGCTTGCGTGGGTTTATAGCCTAATCCAAACTTCCCGCGGTTTCCTCTGGTGGTTACTAGGCTGGTTCTGCCGCCGTTGTTCTTGCCTAAACCCATTCCGGGCTCGTAGCCATTCCCCAACATCACCTGGGCCACCATCATTGTTGTATTGGACAGACAAGGTTGCCCAGAGAAGGAATCTACAGAGGCAATGCTTACTACCTCAAAAGATTGGAAGGTTGTTTCCAATGACTCCTCCGCGGCTTCCACATATGGCATAGAGGACGGGCAACATACCAAGATGTCTTCCTCCCCCAACACAATGACCAAATGCCCTCTACTATGAACTTCAGTTTTTGGTGGAGTGTAGAGGGAACGACTCCCACCAAGTAGATCCATGGGCGTCCCAAAAGATAGCTGTAAGCCGGGTTAATATCCATTACTTGGACGGTAACTGGACGGGTATGGGGGCCTATCTGTACAGGGAGGTCGATCTCTCCCCTCACCTCTCGGCGGCTGCCGTCGAAGGCATGGACCACCATGGAACTTGGCCTTAGATGGGAAGTGTTAAACGACAATTTCTCCAACGTGCTTTTGGACATTACGTTTAAACTGGAACCGTTATCGATGAGTACCTTGGCCACGACGTGGTCCATGCATTTGACTGACACATGCAAAGCCCTATTATGCCCTCTCCCCTCGACAGGGATTTCTTCTTCAACGAAGGCGAGATAGTTGTTGGCGGTGATGTTATTGACGAGTCCTCCAAAGCCTTCTACGGAGATGTCTTGGGCTACATGAGCCTCGTTCAAGACCTTTACTAGCAAAGCCCGATGAGACTCAGAGCTTATGAGTAGTTCCAAAAGAGAGACTCTGGTCGGGGTTTTGTTGAGCTGCTCAATGACCTTGAACTCGCTTTGCTGAATAATGCGGAGGAACTCGCCTGCCTCCTCTAGCGATACTTCTTTCTTGCCACAACCATCCTTTTTCTCTGGAAGACCTTTCACTGGAATATCCTCGTTCGGAGTGGGGATCATTTTGTCATTTTGTTCTTCCGCCATCTTTGCCTTCCCTTTAACGTTTACGGGTTGTGTCGGCAGGTCAAGGGGTGCGAACATGCGACTGCTGCGGGTCACACCGCTCAGTCCCTTGATATTGGTTACCTTGGCCGACAACGAGCTGATGTCGGAGGCTTCTTCCTTCCTTTCGCTTGGAGGTGCATACCTCCATGGAACTGCGTGGCTGTTTTGGTATGGAAACGGAACAGGTTTAACTACCGAGGGGTATCGGGGCGTTTGGGGAGTTGAGTCTCTGGTGAAATATACCACCAAAGGCTTAGGCCTTCCAAAACTTCCCTCATCTGCGGACTGCATACATATATGCTGCTCTTCACTCCCCTCATCGTCGACTTCCAGCCGGCCTCGATCTATCATCTGTTGCAACAGGTCCTCCACTGCTAAACATGTTTCCATGTTATGTAGCTCACCGGGATGCATCAAACAGGAATCTTCCCCGTGCCCACCACGAGGAATTACACCCCCCTTTTGTAGGGCCTCGTAGATAAACCTCCTAGGGGTCGTCACGTCCTTCAAAGGCTTGGACTTACGCGGCCTACCCGACTCGACGACATTAACTGCTCCCCACCATGATTGGCGAGCGGGTTCATTTTCACGTTGGGCCGGTCCTCTTGAAACGTCAGCCATCCTGCGTCTATCAAATGTTTGACCTTGTATTTAAGGGTCAGACATTTTTCGGTAGAGTGGCCCGGGGTTTTCCCGTGGTAAGCGCAGGTTGCGTCAGGGTTATACCACTTTGGGAAAGGAGGCTGGTAGATCTTCCTGGGAGATATCACAGCCATCTGGTTGGCGATGAGGGATGATAAGAGGTCTACGTACGTCATTGGGATCAGGGTGAATTCTGGAGTTGGCCTCGGGGGAAAGTTCCTTATCGCGTTGGAACCGGTGCCAAAGTGGGCGTTGCCGGCTGGGCGAGTCGGGGTTGGAGCCGGAGCTTGGGGGGCCTCCCTCTGGATGGGCGCGGGCGCTCTAGGTTGTATGGGTGCTAAATTGGAAGAGTCCTCGGCGCGAGCTGAGAAGCTCGGGTGATGTTGCACGTACTGATGGGTACCGCGAGAGGTCTACGGTGGCTTGATCCATGTGGGCGCTGAAGTGATGGCATGGGTATCTCCTTCCTTCCTTTTTTCCCCAGTTGCTCTGATCCTCATAGCGTTGGTACTTGTGGAGGAGACGTAATCGAACTTCCCTCTCTTCAAACCTATTTCAATTCTTTCTCCGACGAATACCAAGTCCGCGAAGCTGGAGGGCATGTAGCCCACTAACTTCTCATAGTAAAACACCGGCAAGGTGTCTACCATCATGGTAATCATCTCCTTTTCGACCATGGGAGGGGCC
The DNA here is from genome assembly GCF_000004515.6 of Glycine max. Lineage (NCBI taxonomy): Eukaryota > Viridiplantae > Streptophyta > Magnoliopsida > Fabales > Fabaceae > Glycine > Glycine max. Next base: position 26,708,676 of record NC_016089.4, read on the forward strand.
ACTTGTGCTGCCAGGTCCCTCCACCGCTGAGCGTACTCTTTAAAGGTCTCACTTTCCTTTTTAACCATGTTCTGCAGCTGAGTGCAATCGGGAGCCATATCGGAATTGTATTGATATTGCCTAAGGAAGGCAGTAATCAGATCCTTCCAAGTGTGGATGTGGGAAGCTTCCAGATTAGTGTACCAAATGACCGCGACTCCAGCCAAGCTATCTTGGAAAAAGTGCATTAACAACTTTTCATCCCTAGAATGCGCCCCTATCTTGCGACAATACATCTTGAGATGGTTCTTAGGACAAGTCGTCCCTTTGTATTTGTCGAAATCAGGTACCTTGAATTTTGGGGGGATGACGACGTCCGGTACTAAGCAAAGATCTGCCATGTCCGCGAACGGATAGTCGCCAAAGCCTTCAACAGCTCTCAATATCTCTTCAATGAGATCGAGTTTCCTTCTTTCTTCCGCTGCCGGGGGTGGTCCTTCTGTGGACAAGAATATTGACTGTGCTGGGAGGTTGGGCTGAGGGAGTATGTTGGGTGTCGGCCCCTCGATGGGGACCGGGGGGTAGAAATCGATGTCTCCTTGGGCATACTCTCTACGATCCTTGTGAACATCGTCCGATTGTCGAGGAGGCTCCCCCTCAAGGATGGGGGAAGGGACATGACCCACGTCATCACGGATGACTGGTGGCGTGTAATTAGGTGGTAACCCATAAGGGTAAGCCACTCGGTTGTATCCCAAATGGGGGTTGCTGATGTGCCCCAATGTGCTTCTTTCTCGTCCTACCACGTTTGGGAGAGGATGGTGCGCGGTAGCTGGGAGAGTTGGGTCTGCTTCGGCAGCCGAACTAACAACGGCAGCGGTGGCCACGTTATTCTCCATAAGTTGTCTCATTCCTAACATGGCATCCATCATGGAAGCCATTTGCTCTTTCAAAGCCGACATGTCGGCTTTCATCTGTTCCTGTATCTCCTCTTAGTCACCCATCGTCCTAGATTTGGATCTGGTGCGATAGGGATGCCTTGGGGCATGTTTAGTTATGGTGTTTTTCCTAAAAAACCAAACGTGAGGAGTAGGTAAAGAAAAATGAATGCATGCTAAAGATAAAATGCGGGAGTGATTTGATTCACACTGATCTTTGGAGTAAAAATGCGGGATAAACTCATTTTATTCAGAAAGTTTATAACTAGTCAAGATCTGAGTGACAATACAAACTTCCTAGCGGTTTCTAATTATATGGGCCATTAAAGTCTATCATATGCTGACAATAGCTGAGAAGTCCGTGGATATCCTCGAGGGCGGAGTAAGTGTCCGCCATTGCTTTGGCCTTGGCTAGCAATCGGGGAAGTTCTTGACTCCCGATCAAAGTAATGGCAAATCGGTCCATCCACATTGTTGCCTCTTGATGTAACGAGTCGATCACCCTTCCTCTAGCCTCCTTTTCCGCGTACACTCGGGCATACTCGTCCACCACTTTGTGCTCGTGGGCCATGGCTAGATTTAATTCTTCTTGGTACTTGCTGACGATGGCTAACATGTTGGTCTCTGTCTCGCATAAACGCTGAGACAAGCTTCTCTTGGACCTTGAGCAAGCAGCTAACTCCTCTTTCAAGACCATGCTATGTGCTCGTGACTGGTCTCTCTCTTCCCTTCGAAGCTTGAGCTCATTGTTGATGCCCCAAAAAGCTCCACGAAATTTGTCTCGGCCATGCTCTTCCTTGCGAGCCCTCTTGGTTTCTTGTTCAAGGGCTCTTGCGGTAGCTGCATTTTCTTCTCGTAACTCGGCACACTCTTTCTGGACGTCTGTAGCGACTAACTTGAATTTTTCTTTGGCAAGTCTTGCTTTTCCTAGTTCTGTTTTTAGAGCTCGGACTTCTTCATCCTCTTCCGGAGCTTCGAAGTTCTCCTCATTGATAATTTTCAACTTGGAGAGCCAATCTAACCCTCGTGTACGAACTTTCAGCCATTCATGATAACCACCGATGATGCCTTTACGAATGCCCCTAAGTTCTTTATCTTTCCTTAACGGGCTTTCCCACGCCTTGTGGACTCTTTGTATAATCTTGAAACTTTGTGTGCCGAAATTTCTCACAAGGAAAGGAGAGAGGCTCTCTTCCGCTGGTGTTCCCCTCATGGGGTACCCTAACTGTCTTATAGCAAGCGCGAGATTGTAGTTAATACAACCCCTCGTCCCTATCAACGAGATGTTTAGGTAGTCCCCACATGAGAAGAGAACTCCCTCCTTTCCTTCCTTCCATCGAGGAAACCAGTTGATTGTTCTACCTCCTATCCCAGCCAAGTGTTGGTCCCAATCTACTCTTCTCACACGAGCGATGGCTTCGGAGCAGACATGGGTGTCTTATGTCTTGTTGGAATAGGTGCGAAACCAACCATACACAAAGAGCTGGTAAGTAGCAGATGATCTGTGTGCTACTCTTCTCGCACCTTCGGTCAAATGTATCAAATATGTTCGCCAAGATAGCTACAACTGAGCTCTCTTTGCTATAGTGATATGCAAGGAAAGCATCAATTGCGGCTAGGTCTACCAAACCGTCCACGTTTAGAAAGAGGAAAACCCCAAAGATTAGCAATGCTAATACATCCACAAACAGGACCCACTCCTCTTGATTCACCATATCCCTTGCCTTGCCTTCCAAGTACTTCCGTGGTAGGCCCACTACACCATTTCGAGTTTGCTTTACACGATCCAACTCCCTTGCCGAATCCCTGACCACAATTGCAATCTTGCTCAAGGAGGGAAGAAACCCGGAGAAAAGATACGGTTTTCTTCCCCCAAGAGGACATCCTAGAATCTCCTCAAATTCTTCAACAGTAGGTACCAATTGGAAGTCTCCAAATGTGAAGCATCTTAAAGGCTGGTCATAGTATTGGGTGAGTGATACAACGGCCTCCGTGAATATCTCCACTATGGTCAAATCTAAAATCTTTCCGTACGCCTTCCGGAAGGCTTGCATTTGGAGAGGTCTCATCAATCGCCCCAACTCCTTAAGGCTGGTGACATCTAGGCCCTTAATCTTGACTTGATAGAATCTTTTTCCGGTTTGATTTGTCCCCATGTTTTACTAAGGTGAAACAAAACCCAGTGCGAATCAAAACTCCGACATCTATCATGGGTGGAATGGATTGAATGCATGAAGAAATGCATGACACAGATGAAATTTTATGAATACGGGAGCCCGAGAAATTGTCTCCTTCTTAGATACAACGTTTGGGCAGCACGACACCCGACATATGTATTTAAGAAGGTGACACGGACCCTCCGTTGGTTTGCCAAAGTGAGGGGATCAAGATGAAACCCGTGCATGATGCATATACGAAAGGCACAACACGACAATATCCACAAACAAATATAACCAAAGGGGTACACGACATTTGACTACATGCATGGTAGTGTTAAAATGGCACGCAACGTGTTTGCTTCGTGCCCCTATTTTAGGGACCTACATGGGAGGTGTCGCAACCTACCCTTCGGCGGGAGGGCAACACGAGGCTCGCGGGTGCGTCTTCCAAGAAAGGAATACGCGCGGAGTCGTCACCAACGTTTATTTGAGGAAAACGTCGGAAAAAACGAAAAAGACGTAGCCTATGAACTTTAAGTGAAAGGTTCGGGAGTTGTATTTACGCACAGGGAAGGTATTAGCACCCCACCCGTCCGTCACAAGAGACGGCAGCCTTTAATCAAATGTGCAAATATGACTTCAATTTATATTATTTTCCCTTTTTACGTTCTTATGTCTTTTTTATGCCTTTTTATGTTTTTATCTTTTTGTGGTCGATAAGGGCGTTTCCCTTTGCTCCTACGTATTCCTCAATTTTGATGAGAAAATCAGACCTACGTAGTTCTTTTGTGAACAAAGCGTTTTGGTTAAGTTATTTTTTAGTTTTTATTGAATGAAAGGTCATTTAAGGCGTTGGACCATTAGACAATCTTTTGATTCTTTTGAAAAGTGAGAAAACATTACGACATTGGACCACTAATGATTTCTTTATTTTTGAATGAGGTAACAAAGTTACATATTGATTTTAGGCTTTTTAGAAATCTACACTTAACCAATAAAAGCGGAAAAGACCATTTCAAGGCGTTGGACCTTTGAAAATGGCTTTTTTAGGCGATGACAAAAGTTTGGTTTATGAATTGATTTTAGCCTTAGTTTCAGTTTGGTTATTAGTCGATTCGATTTAAGAAAGAGAAATCCCAAAGAAAAACATCCGATTGATTTTTTTGATTTATTTTACTAAAAGATATTTTTTATTATTATATTATTATTTTACCTCTTTTTGGTTTCCAACGTGGTTACGGCATGACCGAACGATCGGATTTCATTTTAACAGAAATTAACGGATGTTACAATTTAAATGATCGGTGGAAATTTATTTTATTTTGTGATTAGGCGAGAAAATGACTTAAGTAAATGACTAAAACATGTTAAAAACAGAAGAAAAGAAAACTGAAAGTAAACGAAATTAAAGTGAAAGTACACAAAACAAGAAATGAATTGAAAGTCTCGGATTCGAAAACTTACCCGTTGAAGAACGAAGAATGGATGAAGAACGGTGAAGAATGACGAACAACGATGAAGAATTTCCACAGAATCGCTTACGGAGGCATTACGGAAGCACTTCGACTCGATTTTTCTTCACAAAAACGTGTTTTTTGCCCAAAATAGCCGAAATGCATAGCCAAGGAGTCTTGAACATTTTGAAACAGCTCCCCCTCCCCTATTTATAGGAAAAAAGGGAGGTGCTTGCCGCCCAGAGACTTAATGAAGAAGATTTCTAAGCGCACCCGAATTACTAAGTTCACCCCCTTTTCGTATTTTACGGAAAAGTTACGAAAGCCTTATAGAAGTGTTTCGAATTTGATTTTCATCTTTTTTCTCTTCCCTTTCCCCAATGTTAAGTGGAATATGCTTACCCAAGATTTTCTGAAATTTTACGGAAGCATTACGGAAGCCACGGAAACCATTTTTCAAAAACGTGGAGGAGCTTGCCGCCCAGTTGCTTCCTCCTTAAGCAAACCAACTTCCAAAATGTTCCAGAAGGGCCTAGACCCAAATTGCTATTTACAACCATATCTTGATAAGTTCACCCCACCTTCTTTCGTAATTTACGGAAAAGTTACGGAAGCCTTACGGAAGCATATATGACTTAACTTTCATCTTTTTTTCTCTTCCCTTTCACCAATGTTAAGTGGAATATGCTTACCCAAGGTTTTCAGAAATTTTACGGAAGCATTACGGAAGCGACGGAAGCCCCGGAAACCATTTTTCAAAAACGTGGAGGAGCTTGCTGCCCAGTTGCTTCCTCCTTAAGCAACCCAACTTCCAAAATTTTCCGGAAGGGCCTAGATTCAAATTTCTATTTACACCCCTATCTTGATAAGTTCACCCCCTTCTTTGCTGATTCTTTTTCCGTAACGTTACGAAACCTTACGGATTACGTAACGATACTTGTTTTCTTTCCGTAATGTCACAAAACTTTACAGATTACGCAACCATCCCCTTTTTGTGACTTCCGGAATGTTACAGAACCTCACGAATTGTGCAACGATGCTTTCTTTTGATTTCCGGCATGTCACGGAACTCCACAAATTGTGCAACGATGTTTTCTTTTGATTTCCGGCATGTCACAGAACTTCACGAATTGCCTAACGATGGGTGCCAAGTACCTCGAAGTGGTCAAACAAAAGTTGCATGCCACCAAACAATGGTCCCCGGATGAAATTAGGGTATGACAGTTGCTCCTCTTTACTTGTCTTTTATTGGAGATAAAAGGGAAGTAAAGATAAGACACTAATTTTGTTCCTCTCGGTTGACGAAAGTCGTGGGTGACCATAAGATATCTCCGCATGCAACTGACTCGTTGTCCCTGGATGACAAAGGCGCAAAATTTGTCTATGCGCGTTTACCGCCCAACTTGCTACTCTTGAATGATAAAGGTAAAGATGCGGGACCAACTGGTTCCCGCATGTCATCGGGTCCGCCGCCTCTAGATGACAAAAGGTTTAAAAGAAGATGTTAGTCTCTGCGTGGTATCATGCTTTGAGTCTTAGAGATAGCAAAAAAAGGTTTAAACGGATAACCACTCGGGTATCTCCGCATGTCACGTGACTCCAGTGTCAGTATAACAGAAATTGTCTGCGCGGAAGATGACATAAATCTTCGCGTGTCAACGGGCTTGTTGGCCGCGATTGAAAAAGGGTGCAGAAGACGATGTTATTCTCTACGTGCTATCATGCTTTGAGTCTTAGAGATAGCAAAAGAAAGTTTAAACGGATAACCACTCGGGTATCTCCGCATGTCACGTGACTCCAGTGTCAGTATGACAGAAATTGTCTGCGCGGAAGATGACGTAAATCTCTGCGTGTCAACTGGCTTGTTGGCCGCGATTGACAAAGGGTGCAAAAGACGATGTTAGTCTCTGTGTGCTATCATGCTTTGAGTCTTAGAGATAGCAAAAGAAAGTTTAAACGGATAACCACTCGGGTATCTCCGCATGTCACGTGACTCCAGTGTCAGTATGACAGAAATTGTCTGTGCGGAAGATGACGTAAATCTCCACGTGCCAACGGGCTTGTTTGCCGCGATTGACGAAGGGGGCAGAAGACAACGTTAGTCTCTGCGTGCTATCATGCTTTGAGTCTTAGAGATAGCAAAAGAAAGTTTAAACGGATAACCACTCGGGTATCTCCGCATGTCACGTGACTCCAGTGTCAGTATGACAGAAATTGTCTGTGCGGAAGATGACGTAAATCTCCACGTGCCAACGGGCTTGTTTGCCGCGATTGACGAAGGGGGCAGAAGACAACGTTAGTCTCTGCGTGCTATCATGCTTTGAGTCTTAGAGATAGCAAAAGAAAGTTTAAACGGATAACCACTCGGGTATCTCCGCATGTCACGTGACTCCAGTGTCAGTATGACAGAAATTGTCTGTGCGGAAGATGACGTAAATCTCCGCGTGTCAATGGGCTTGTTGGCCGCGATTGACAAAGGGTGCAGAGGACAACGTTAGTCTCTGCGTGCTATCATGCTTTGAGTCTTAGAGATAGCAAAAGAAAGTTTAAACGGATAACCACTCGGGTATCTGCGCATGTCACGTGACTCCAGTGTCAGTATGACAGAAATTGTCTGTGCGGAAGATGACGTAAATCTCCGCGTGTCAACGAGCTTGTTGGCCGCGATTGACAAAGGGTGCAGAAGACGATGCTAGTCTATGCGTGCTATCATGCTGAAAGTTTAAACGGATAACCACTCGGGTATCTCCGTATGTCACGTGACTCTAGTGTCAGTATGACATAAATTGTGGGGCGGCCGACAAAAGCGAGGCTCTTGCTCCTACGTATCCTCAATGAGGAACTCAAACCTACGTAGTTCTGGATAACTTGTGAGACTAAAAATAGTCTCGATGTTTTCTTCACTAAAATGCGAACATGCTTTAGTAAAGAGAGAAAACTTCCAACTAATCAGAGCAACATATGTTTTTCGTATGAAAAACAATGTGTCTACCGAGGAAGGGAAGTATACTGATGAAATCTTCTCATAACCATAAATGAGATTTTTTATGTTAGCATTTCGCTTCTAAATGAGGATTTAGAGGAAACACTGGGTTCAACAAAAATAGAAGAAAATCACTCAAAGTGTATCAATCTCACACGGGTAAGTGTTTCATCCTAATTCCGAACCATAGATATGCCATGACTTGATTTTGCAAATTATTTCCGATCAAATCAAAGATTACATGCGTGATCATGGATCAATAAGACTTTTTCTTGGGAATGGTGTTTATTTGGTGGGAACTTTGGCTTTGAGTGTTTTTGACTTTTTCCTTTTCTGTTTTTGTTTACTGTGAGGTGAACAAGTCACCGACGCACAAGATTTAGGTTGGCAATCAAAGGGAGAGGACCACTTTAGGTCGTGGTTTCCTTTCTTTTACTTGGTGACAATTCTGTATTGTTCAGATATTGTCTGATCCAAAGACTTTTCTGCATATTTCTTCTGTTTTTATTCCAATCCTTGATTGGGAATTTTCTTTCTTCTTTTTTTCTTTTTTTTTTTTGCTTTCTCTCGCTCTTTGATTGGGAATTTTCTCTTTTTGCTTCCCCTTTTTTGTTTTCTTCCGAGGGCAAGGATTGACATTCTCACCCTGGGTCAAGATTTATGGTAAATTGGGATTTTGGCTCAAGGCTTGTAGCATGGCTGGACTTGATATATGTCAGGGTTTGGTTTGGTCCTAGGATAAAAGGGGATGTCCCACATTATTTCCATGACAAAAATGCAATAATGATGATTTGGAAATTTTATGCAAAACTAATCATACATGCACCTATCTGGACACTCAAGTGTCGAAAATTTTTTGGTCATGTGATGCTAGGGCTCATAATTCATTTTCCCTATTTTAGTCAACCCAGTGTTTCCAAAATATGTTCTTTTATCAATTTGTGCATTCATCCGAGTCTATCTTAGGTGTTCGGAAAAAATTTCACAGCATTTACCCTTCAAATGTGTACACACATTTTTTTCAAAAACTAGCTATGATCAGCAAATTTTTTCCTTCAAATAAAAGTTGGAAATTATCTCTCTTCACGAGCATGTTGTTTTTTAGCTAGACAACTCTTTATTCTTATTATTTTCTTTTTTCCTTCCTTCCTTCTTTTTCTTTCCTTACTTGCTCTCTTTTCCTTTTCCTTTTTTAAGTTATTTATCATTTGTTCATTTCCTCTCTTTTCTTTCTTTCTTTTTCTTTTTTTTCTTTTTCCATGAGGTATTTTGCTACCTAAACATATGTATATTTTTGTGAGGTATTTTGCTATATACATGCGTGTCCAAGGTATCTTGCTACCTAAACATACATATATATGTTTTGTGAGATATTTTTGCTATATACATGCATATCCAAGGTATCTTGCTACCTAAACATACATATATATGTTTTGTGAGATATTTTTGCTATATACATGCATATCCAAGGTATCTTGCTACCTAAACATACATATATATATATATATATATATATATATATATATATATATATATATATATATATATATATATATATATTTTGTGAGATATCTTTTTGCTACATACATGCATATCTAAGGTATCTTGCTACCTAAACACACATACATATATTTTGTGAGGTATGACTACCTTCCTTGCTTGCGCTTGTTTTATTTAAATTCCTAGGATCATGAGCAACTAGGTGTGTCCTACTATGACTTGCGAAACAAAAGGTGATCAAATAACAAGCAGAAATTTAAAAGTTACTAGGTTGCCTCCTAGTAGCGCTTCTTTAACGTCTTGAGCTGGACGCATGATGACTTGTCGGTCACGGACCTAGTACTTTGCTTACCTTTGGCTTTGGACTATGGTCGCCTATTGGTCGGCCATGTGTCGTAGGCAATGCTCTAACCTTATTGTGGATGAGCTGAGATGAACTCTAGAGGTGGTGGCAGTGCTTTTGTTGCCCGCTGCCAGCCATCCCCAGGCTGCTGTGGTGTTTTGCTCTGTGCCAGTCTGGGGGCGCAGTACTTCTTGATGAAAGCTTGATTAGTAGGGGACCTGATGACCTTACCGGGGGTGACAGGCACTCCGTAGAACTGACAAAAGCCCGTAATCAGAGCTAGAAACCCCAAGACCCTGTTGGACTTCTCCGGGTCCACTGGGTGTCTTGCGGGCATGATCCCAACTGATACATCCGCAGGGGGAGATCGACATTGCGATCGCTGGGCAAAACGTTGCTAAGTAGCAACGTCATCCATATCTGTGTAAGAGTGGTTGTCATACCCTAATTTCGTCCGGGGATTATTACTTGTTGACATGCAACCTTTGGTTAGCCACTTTGAGATACTTGGCATCCTTTGTTGCACAATAAATGAAGTCCCGAGACGTGTCAGAAATCAAAAGGAAACAGGCTAGCGCAATCCGTGAAATGCGTTTTCGTTCATGTGTCCTCCACCTTTGAGTTTGGAGCTATGCGTAGTGATTGCTTAGTGCAATTCTCCATTCTCAATCATTTCGGAGCCCCATGAATTGCGTTTTTGTTCATGTGTCCTCCAGCTTCGAGTTTGGAGCTATGCGTAGTGATTGCTTAGTGCAATTCTCCATTCTCAATCTTTTCGGAGCCCCACGAATTGCATTTTCGTTCATGTGTCCTCCACCTTCGAGTTTGGAGCTATGCGTAGTGATTGCTTAGTGCAATTCTCCATTCTCAATCTTTTCGGAGCCCCATGAATTGCGTTTTCGTTCATGTGTCCTCCACCTTCGAGTTTGGAGCTATGCGTAGTGATTGCTTAGTGCAATTCTCCATTCTCAATCTTTTCGGAGCCCCATGAATTGCATTTTCGTTCATGCGTCCTCCACCCATGAGTTTGGAGCCATGCGTAGTGATTGCTTAGTGCAATTCTCCATTCTCAATCCTTTTTCGGAGCCCATGAATTGCGTTTTCGTTCATGTGTCCTCCACCCACGAGTTTGGAGCCATGCGTAGTGATTGCTTAGTGCAATTCTCCATTCTCAACCCTTTTTTCGGAGCCCCATGAATTGCGTTTTCGTTCATGCGTCCTCCACCCAAGAGTTTGGAGCTATGCTTCATGATTGACTAGTGAGGACCCTCTAGTGCAATCCTCTATTCTCCAGAGTTTTTCATCGTCAAGGGTGGATCCTCTTGACTGGGAAATGTGATCGTTGATATGTTCGCGATTGTTTCCTTTCCCAAATGTGTATATGTATAGTTTGTTGTTCTTGTTGTTGATTGTATTTTGTTTTGTGTTGTGCAGAAAAGAAGAAGGAGTAGAGACGAGAGTTGTCATGGACTAATCACGGAAAGGGCAAGACGGACGAAATCAGTGTCTTATCTTTGCTTTCCTCTTATCTCCGATAAAAGGTAAGTAAAGAGGGCAACTGTCATACCCTAATTTCGTCCGGGGATTATTACTTGTTGACATGCAACCTTTGGTTAGCCGCTTTGAGATACTTGGCGTCCTTTGTTGCACAATAAATGAAGTCCCGAGACGTGTCAGAAATCAAAAGGAAGCAGGCTAGCGCAATCCGTGAAATTCCGTGATGTGGCGGAAATCGAAAAGAGGTGTTTTTGCGTAATCCGTGAGTTTCCGTAACTTCTTCGAAAGCTAAAAAAGAGTAAGTATATATTCAGTAAGGATTCGTAACCTTGCGGAAGGAAAATAAGTATCGTTACGAAATTCGTAAAGTTTCGTAACGTTACGAAAAAAGAATTACCAAATAAAATAGAATGGGGGTGCATTTAGTAAAAAAGGGGGTACAAATAGCAATCTGGCCCACTTGGGCCTTCCAGATCCTTCCTCCAGAAGGCTGTTGCTTCTGGAGGAAGCAACCTTGCTCGCCTGGGCGAGCTGGGTGGCAAGCTCCTCCCCTATTTTGCTATAAATAGTGGGAGGAGTGAAGAAGAAAAGGGTTCAGCCTTCTTGGCACTTCTCCCTCTCTCGAAATTGCTGAGGAAAATTGTTTCCGTGAAGAAAATCCAAGCCGAGGCGCTTCCGTAACGTTTCCGTGAGTAATTACGAGAAGATTCTCGACCGTTCTTCAAGATTCATCGTTCGTTCTTCATTTTTTTTCAGTCTTCAACGGGTAAGTACCTCCAACCGAGCTTTTCAATTCATTCTATGTACCCGTGGTGGTCCACATTTTGTTTCATGTATTTTTATTCTCGTTTTCATTTGCTTTTTATACCCCCTTTTGACGTGCTTAAGCCATTTATTTAAATCATTTCTCGCCTAATCTAAAAATAAAATAAATTTTCACCGATCGTTTGAATTGTATCATCCGTTAATTTCGATTAAAATGAATTCCGACCGTTCGGTCGTGCCGTAACCACAAACGTAAATACAACTCCCAAACTTAGAATTTTCATTTCTACCGGTTTCCTTCAGTTTTTCCGATGTTTCCCACAAATAAACGTTGGTGGCGACTCCGCGCATCTTTCCTCCTTTGGAAAGCGCACCCATGAGCCTCGCCCTTGCTCACCCGCAAAAGGGCACGTTGCGACAGTTGGCGACTCCACTGGGGACTATTTTTGTGAGTTAGGCCTATTTTAAGGAATTGTGGATTTGTGAAACTTTGTGTGTGCATTTGTTGAACTGTGTAAAATGTAAATAATTGTTGTCTATTTCGCATTCTTTACACTGCATTCTAAGCACCCACGGGTTTGAGTAAGAAAGGGGCCCTATACCCGGGTTCATGGGAATTTAAGGAGTGGAGGTGAATCTATCATCATGCTAGGTCTCCGACTTGCTTGATAATAGTGAAACCTCGTCTAGAGCTTTCTCTCTTTATAATGTGTTGTCGCTGGTATTCCATACCGCCACAATATTATCATCTTGAGTGATAATACCTCTAGAAAACAGCCGTGTGAGTTATAAATTGTTGGGAAGTAGTTATTAGAGACCCCTAGATATTGTCATATAGGTTCCCAAATAGGGGCAAAGAGCAAACACGCTCCTGTGCCATTCGTTCTCATGCATTTTTGGTTTATAGTTTTTGCTAGTGATGTTTGGTTTCTTTAGAGTAATACGTAACCTTTTTAATGCTACGTTGAGGCGCCATCATGCCCAAAACGTAGCATTAAAATTGGGTCTCTGCGGTCTCGTATGTATGAATTACCCCTTTTTCTTGTTTTCTTTCCGTTTCATGCATACGCATCGCATCATTCATGTCGGAGTCTTGATCCACCCCTTTTTTAGGTAAATGATGGGGACAAATCAAAACGGCAAAAGGTTTTATCAAGTCAAGGTTAAAAGTCTAGATGTCACTAGCCTCAAGGAATTGGGACGATTGATGGGACCTCTCCAAAGGCAAGCCTTCCGCAAAGTGTACGGGAAGATTCTAGATTTGGCCGCAGCGGAGGTATTTACGGAAGCTGTCGTATCCCTCGCCCAATACTATGACCAGCCGTTGAGGTGTTTCACGTTTGGGGACTTCCAAATGGTACCAACTATTGAAGAGTTTGAGGAGATATTAGGATGCCCTCTTGGGGGGAGAAAATCGTATCTTTTCTCCGGCTTTCTTCCTTCCTTGAGCAAGATTGCAGCTGTGATTGGAGATTCAGCAAAAGAGTTGGATCGCATGAAACAAACTCACAATGGAATAGTGGGCCTGCCACGGAAATACTTGGAAGGCAAGGCAAGGGATATGGCGAGGCAAGAGAAGTGGGGCCCGTTTGCGGATATTTTAGCTTTGCTAATTTTTGGGGTTGTCCTCTTTCCGAACGTTGACGGTTTGGTAGACTTAGCCGCCATTGATGCTTTCCTCGCATATCACCATAGCAAGGAAAGTCCAGTGGTGGCTATCTTGGCAGATTTGTTTGACACCTTTGACCGGAGGTGTGAGAAAAATAGTGCACGGATTGTTTGTTGTTTACCCGCTCTCTGTGTGTGGTTGATTTCACACCTATTCCGACAAGACACGAGACACCCGTGTCCGCTTCAAAGCTATCGCTCATGCGCCGAAAAAGGAGGAGTCGATTGGGACCAACATTTGGCTGGGATAGGGGGCAGCGCGATCAATTGGTTTCCTCGTTGGAAGGAAGGCAAGGAAGGAGTTCTTTTCTCGTGTGGGGACTACCCTAATGTTCCACTGATAGGGACTAGGGGTTGTATTAATTATAATCCCGCACTCACCATAAGACAGCTAGGGTATCCCATGAGGGGAGCGCCAATCGAAGAAAGTCTCTCGCCTTTCCTTGTGAGGGATCTAGGCGCGCAAGGTCTCAAGGTTATACAAAGAATCCACAAGGCGTGGAGGAGTCCGTTGAAGAAAGACAAGGAGCTTAGGGGCATCCAAAATGGCGTCATTGGAGGTTATCATGGATGGCTAAGAATTCATGCGCAAGGGTTAGATTGGCTCTCCAAATTGAAAGTTATCGATGAGGAGAACTTCGAAGCTCTGGAGGAAGATGAAGAAGTCCGAGCTCTAAAATTAGAGCTAGGGAAGGCAAGACTCGCCAAGGAGAAGTTCAAATCAGCTGCTACACACATCCGAAAGGTGTGCACCGAGTTACAAGAGGAAAACGCGGCCACTGCAAGAGCCCTTGAACAAGAAACCAAAAGGGCCCACAAGGAGGAATATGGCCGAGAGAAATTCCGAGGAGCATTGTGGGGTAGCAACAATGAGCTCAAGCTCCGAAGAGAGGAGAGAGATCGGTCACGGGTGCATGGCATGATCTTAAAAGAGGAGTTAGTTGCTTGCGCGAGGTCCAAAAGGAGTTTGGCTCAACACTTGGAAGCCACGGAGCAAAGCATGCTAGCTATCATAGGGCAATACAAGGAAGAGTTGAACCAGTCTGTGGCCCATGAACAAAAGCTAGTGGAGGATTTTGCACAAGTGTACGCCGAAAAAGAAGCAAGAGGGAGGGTGATTGATGCATTGCATCAAGAAGCGACTATGTGGATGGATAGGTTCGCCTTGACCTTGAATGGAAGTCAAGACCTCCCGCGTCTATTAGCCAAAGCAAAAGCCATGGCCGAAGTGTGTACGGCCCCCGAGGAGATTCATGGGCTAATCAATTACTGTCAACACATGATAGATTTGATGGCCCATATAATTAGGAATCGTTAGGTTCTCTTGTAACACCTTTGTATAATCTTGGCTAGATGAAAGCTTTGTTCTTTTTATAAAATGAGAAGTTCTGGACTCATTACGTTATCTAAAAACCTTGGGGTGGATCCAAGTGCTCCGATCATCCATTTGCATACTCATGTTTTGGTGGCATACTCACTGTTGTTTATTTCTTTAGGAATTTCATCATAACTAAGAAAACACCAAGGCACCCCTATAACACTTGATCCAGAAAAATGGATAATGAAGAGGGCGTGCAGGAACAGATGAAGGTCGATTTATCGGCCTTAAAAGATCAAATGGCTTCCATCTCGGAGGTCATGTTAAAACTCCAGAAAACCATAGAGGATAAAGCCACGACAACCGCCTCCAGTACGGTTAGGGAAGCGGAGTCGGTACTGCAACCCACTTTAACTCCGGGCCGAGACAGAAACACGGCCGTGTTTGGTCGAAGGTATAGTCCGCAAGCTTATCCTTATGGCTTGCCTCCAGATTTCACTCCCCGTGCCGCCCCGGAAGATTTAAGCCAAGCCCCTACTTTTGAGGGGCAACTCCCGCCTTATGACGACTATCCCGGGCAAGACGATGAGGAAGGAGATACCCATCTTGGCCCCCTGCTCCACCTCAAAGATCCATCCCCACATGAACTACCCCAGCCGAACATAGTCCGCCATATCCCGGCCTCACCCACACCCGTAAAAGAATCTGTTCCCTTCACGGAAGATAAGGAAAAGATTGAGGCGCTTGAAGAGAGGTTAAGAGCAGTCGAGGGCCTTGGCAATTACCCATTCTCAGACTTAGCGGATTTATGTCTCGTGCCCAATATCGTCATTCCTCCCAAGTTCAAAGTACTGGACTTTGATAAGTACAAAGGGACGACATGTCCGAAGGGGCATCTTCGGATGTATTGCCGAAAGATGGGGGCGTATTCTGCGGACGAAAAATTGTTGGTCCATTTCTTTCAAGACAGCTTGGCCGGGGCAGCTGTAGCATGGTATACCAATCTGGAAGCTTCCCAGATCCGATCATGGAAGGACTTGGCAACTGCCTTCATTAGGCAGTACCAGTACAATACGGACATGGCTCCCGATCGGAACCAGCTTCAGAGTATGACTAAGCGAGAGCATGAGTCCATTAAGGAATATGCCCAAAGATGGAGAGATCTCGCAGCCCAAGTCGTACCGCCCATGACGGAAAGGGAGATAATCACAATTATGGTAGATACGTTACCCACGTTCTACTATGAAAAGCTGATAGGCTACATGCCAGCTAACTTTGCGGATCTCGTCTTCGCCGGAGAAAGGATTGAATCTGGACTACGGAAAGGCAAGTTCGAATATGCTTCCAATGTGGCCCCCAACAACAACAGAAGAGCCCCAGTAGTGGGCACGAGGAAAACGGAAGGAAACGCCCACGCAGTCACCACCGCCCCGACGTGGATGAAAGCACCCCAAAATATCCAAAGCTCGTACCAGCCCAATCCCCCAAATTTTTTAATCCGAGCCGGGAATTCCCTCCCGACTCAAGTAAAAGGACCACCCGCAACAGAAAGAGCGCTGGCCCAACGCACAGCGCCAACCGCTCCCCGGCCAGTTAATAATACAGCCCCGGGCGCGAGCTATAAATATGCACAGCACCCGCCCCCGAAAGATAACTTCTCTCCTATTCCCATGGCATACTCCGAGTTATGGCCTTCATTATTGGAGAATCACTTGGTGGTGGCCATACCCGGGAAGGTCTTCCAGCCACCCTACCCTAAGTGGTACGACCCGGGTGCCAAGTGTGTGTACCATAGTGGAGCTCCCGGACACAATATTGACTCCTGCATCCCGTTCAAGTATAAAGTGCAGCACCTGATTAGTGCCGGCTGGCTAGCGTTTCAGGAGGAAGGCCCAAATGTTAAAACCAACCCGCTAGCTAGTCATGGAGGGGTTAGCGTGAACACCGTCGAAGAGGACGGGCCGTCACGGACAAAGAGGTTAGGAGAGGTGACTACTTCTAGACGCTTCATCTATCAATCACTGCAAGCGGCGTGCATGGTCTCCCGAGGTGGAGATGAAAGGGATGAATGTTTGTTTCACCTCGGGGAGTCGCATGACATGGAAACCTGTCCCGTGGTGGAAGAATTGCTTCAGCGGCTCATGGATTGCGGGCAGCTTGAAGTGTCCATAGGAGGGAGGGAAGAACCACAAATTTGCATGCAGTCGGAAGAAAAGAAGGTTCCTCTAACCCCTAAGGCCCTAGTGATATGTTTTACTAGGAAGGGGATCGGCTCCACACCCATATACCCCCGAACGGCACCCAAGCCAACACCATTTGCATATCAAAGTAATAAGGCCGTTCCGTGGAAGTATACCTCTCCCGCGTCCAGCGAAAGAATTACAACCGAAGTTGACTCCCTATCAGCTAAGGTAACCAACATCACCGGCCTCAGTGGCGTAACCCGCAGTGGTCGGGTGTTCGCTTCCCCTCACCCGGCGGAATTGCCCTCTAAAGGGAAAGCGCCCATGGTCCAAGAGCCCACAGATATAGCCACCCCCTCGAAAGAAGCAGATCCTCCAGTGGTAAGAGGGGCCGAAAAGAAAGAGGGACTTCAAGGAAAAACAGTGACTTTGGAAGAGGCCCATGAGTTCCTCCGCCTCATCCAACAAAGCGAGTTTAAGGTAGTCGAGCAACTGAATAAAACTCCAGCAAGGATCTCTTTGCTTGAACTACTCATAAACTCCGAGCCTCATCGTGCGCTGTTGATGAAGGTCCTTAACGATGCCCATGTAGCGCATGATATCTCAGTTGAGGGTTTCGAAGGCATCGTTAATCATATAACCACCAACAATTATATCGCGTTTGCGGAAGAAGAGATTCTCATTGAGGAGAAAGGACACAACAAGGCTTTACATGTGTCGGTGAGATGTATGGACCACGTTGTCGCAAAGGTACTTATCGACAATGGATCGAGCTTAAATGTAATGCCGAAGACCACTTTGGAAAAGCTTCCTTTTAGTGCGTCACGTTTAAAACCAAGCTCGATGGTGGTGCGAGCCTTTGATGGTACTCGGCGGGAAGTGATGGGGGAAATCGACATTCCCATTCAGATAGGCCCCCACACTTGCAAGGTGGTGTTTCAAGTAATGGATATAAATCCCGTCTATAGCTGCCTCTTGGGAAGACCGTGGATTCATGCCCTGGGAGTGGTCCCTTCAACGCTTCACCAGAAATTAAAGTTCGCAGTGGGTGGACTTTTAGTGATAATGTCAGGTGAAGAGGACATGTTAGTGAGCTGCCCCTCCTCCGCACCATACGTAGAAGCGGCGGAAGAATCATTGGAAATGGCTTTCCAATCCTTTGAAGTGGTGAGCTGCGCCTCTGTGGAACCAAGTTCGTCGCTACCTTCTCTCTCCAAAGTGGCCATAATGGTGGCACGCGTTATGCTCAGGAACGGATTTGAGCCCGGAATGGGTCTAGGCAAGGACTGCCTCGGGAATGCCGACGTGGTCGATATCAAGGGAAATCCATACAAGTATGGATTAGGGTATGAACCCGGGATGCCGGGGAGGACGAACGTGCCGTCAAGATTTCGGGCAGATAGAGTATGGCCCGGCCGTATTAGCCAGTGTTTCACCAGCGCTGGAATGGTGTCTGAGGAGGAGGTGGCAGCAATAGAAGAGGAATTCCCTCAAGACCCACCAAGTTTTGTGCAACCATGCCACCCCGATTCCCAAGTGGGGAACTGGCGCGTGATAAGCCAGTCAGAAGTCTATACCGCTGATTCAATGTAATTAGAGCCTATAGATTTCCTTTCTCTTTTGTTTTGTGAAACCTACCTTATTAAATAAACAAAGAGATCTTGTTTCATCTGTTCTTGCGGTCCCACCTTTTCTCATATCATTTTGCATGTTTTTGTTTCTTTTGTTTTGTTTGGTATAGATATGAGGGTCGATTCTTTGAGGATCCTAACAACGAGGGTTTGACAATCGATTTCGATCAAGATATAAGCCAAACGATAAACGAGGAAGAGGAAGAGGACGTCTTGTCACCAGAGTTGGAGAGGTTGGTCGCTCAGGAAGAACGTGAAATGAAGCCTCACCAAGAAGAAACCGAATTGGTAAACTTGGGGACCATGGAGGAAAAGAAAGAAGTAAAGGTAGGAACCGGTATGACCGCGCCTATCCGTCAAGGCTTGATAATCCTTCTTCAAGAGTATCAAGATGTCTTTGCGTGGTCATATCAAGACATGCCCGGTCTGGATTCCGACATTGTGCAGCATAAGTTGCCTTTGAATCCTGGGTCTTCCCCGGTTAAGCAAAAGTTACGAAGAATGAAACCCGAGATGTCCTTAAAAATTAAAGAAGAAGTAAGGAAGCAGTTTGATGCAGGTTTCTTAGCTGTGGCGCGGTACCCGGAGTGGGTGGCCAACATTGTCCCAGTCCCAAAAAAGGACGGCAAGGTTCGAATGTGTGTAGACTACCGGAACTTGAACCGAGCCAGTCCTAAAGACAATTTTCCCCTGCCACACATTGGTATATTGGTAGATAATACAGCCAAATTCGCCCTTTTCTCATTTATGGATGGTTTCTCGGGGTATAATCAAATAAAGATGGCACCCGAAGATGTAGAGAAGACCACTTTCGTCACCCTATGGGGGACATTCTGCTATAAAGTGATGGCCTTCGGGCTGAAAAATGCTGGGGCAACCTATCAGCGTGCCATGGTGGCATTGTTCCATGATATGATGCATAAGGAAATAGAGGTCTACGTAGATGACATGATTGCCAAGTCTCGGACTGAGGACGAACACCTTGTCAATCTGCGTAAGCTGTTTGGAAGGTTGCGGAAATACCAATTAAAACTAAACCCAACCAAATGCACCTTTGGGGTGAAGTCAGGGAAGCTGCTAGGATTTATCGTAAGTCAGAAAGGGATAGAGATAGATCCCGAGAAAGTAAAGGCCATCCTTGAAATGCCAAAACCATGCACGGAGAAGCAGGTTCGGGGGTTTTTAGGCAGGTTGAATTATATCGCGAGATTTATCTCACAACTCACCCCTACCTGTGAGCCCATTTTTAAGCTGTTACGTAAGAACCAAGCGGTCCTATGGAACAGTGACTGCCAAGAGGCCTTCGAGAAGATCAAACAGAGTCTCGCGAATCCCCCGGTGCTCATGCCACCTGTAATAGGAAGACCTATTTTCCTGTACATGACCATGTTGGACGAGTCTATGGGGTGCGTGTTGGGTTAGCATGATGATTCTGGGAAAAAGGAGCAAGCCATCTACTATCTGAGCAAGAAGTTTACCACATGTGAGATGAATTACTCAATGCTGGAAAGGACGTGTTGTGCTCTGGTATGGGCATCACATCGGCTTAGGCAGTACATGCTCAGCCATACCACGTGGCTTATTTCCAAAATGGATCCCGTGAAATACATCTTTGAAAAACCGGCCCTCACGGGACGAATCGCTAGGTGGTAGGTACTATTATCTGAATTCGATATCGTTTACGTCACCCAAAAAGCAGTAAAGAGAAGTGCCTTAGCAGATTATTTGGCCCAGCAACCCCTCCAGGATTATCGGCCGATGCACCCCGAGTTCTCAGATGAAGATATCATGGCCTTGTTTGAAGAGAAGCGGACGCACGAGGACATAGACAAATGGATTGTTTGCTTTGATGGGGCATCTAATGCTTTGGGCCACGGAGTAGGGGCAGTCCTTGTATCCCCGGATGATCAGTGTATTCCTTTCACGGCTAGACTAGGTTTTGATTGTACCAACAATATGGCCGAGTACGAAGCATGCGCCCTCGGGGTTCAGGCGGCCATTGATTTTGATGTAAAACTACTCAAGGTGTATGGAGACTCAGCTTTGGTGATACACCAGTTGAAAGAAGAATGGGAAACTAGGGATCCGAAGTTGATACCCTATCAAACTCACATCTTGAGGTTAGCCAAGTACTTTGACGACATTTCCTTCCACCACATACCTCGGGAAGAGAATCAAATGGCTGATGCATTAGCCACCCTGGCATCCATGTTTCAACTTGCCCCACACGGGGATCTGCCGTACATCGAATTCAAATCTCAAGGCAGGCCGGCATATTGTTATGCAATAGAGGAAGAGCGGGATTGGAAACCGTGGTATTTCGACATCAAGCAGTATGTCGAGAACAAGGAATACCCACCAGGGATTTCTGACAATGACAAAAGGACGTTGAGGAGATTGGCTACTGGTTTCTTTGTAAGTGGTACCATCCTGTACAAACGAAACCACGACATGACTCTCCTACGATGCGTAGATGCCAAAGAGGCGAACTTCATGATTGAGGAGATCCACGAGGGTTCCTTTGGGGCACATGCCAATGGGCATGCTATGGCCAGAAAAATCCTTAGGGCCGGTTACTATTGGCTCACCATGGAAAGCGATTGCTGCGCTCATGTAAGGAAATGTCATAAATGTCAGGCATACGCGGACAATGTCAATGTTCCGCCACATCCTCTGAAAGTTATGTCCGCCCCTTGGCCTTTTTCCATGTGGGGAATAGATGTCATTGGGGCCATCGAACCCAAAGCATCGAATGGTCACCGCTTCATTCTTGTGGCGATAGATTACTTCACCAAATGGGTCGAAGCAGCTTCTTATACTAATGTCACAAGGAATGTGGTAGTTAGATTCATAAAGAAGGAGCTGATTTGTCGATACGGACTCCCCAGGAAGATCATTACTGACAATGGTACCAATCTGAACAATAAGATGATGCAGGAAATGTGCGAGGACTTCAAGATCCAGCATCATAACTCTACCCCTTATCGGCCAAAGATGAATGGGGCTGTAGAGGCTACGAATAAGAATATTAAGAAGATTGTTCAAAAGATGACAGTGTCATACAAAGATTGGCATGAGATGTTGCCCTTCGCCCTGCACGGATACAGCACCTCGGTGCGAACTTCTACTGGGGCAACGCCGTATTCCTTGGTTTATGGGATGGAGGCGGTACTCCCATTTGAGGTAGAAGTTCCTTCTCAGAGGATAATAGCAGAATCTGGCCTAGAAGAGTCGGAATAGGCTCAAGCACGCTACGACCAACTCAACCTCATTGAAGGTAAGCGTTTGACAGCCATGAGCCATGGGCGTCTGTATCAACGAAGAGTAAAGAACACATTCGACAAGAAGGTACGTCCACGTAAGTTCAACGAGGGGGACCTCGTGCTGAAAAAGATGTCCCACACTGTTAAGGATAGTCGAGGCAAGTGGGCCCCGAATTATGAAGGACCTTTCGTGGTGAAAAGAGCTTTTTCTGGGGGTGCTCTGATACTCACCAACATGGATGACGAGGAGTTGCCCTCGCCCGTGAACTCCGATGTAGTTAAACGATATTACGCTTGGAGTCTGGGGCAATCGAGAGGACCGTTGCATGTTTTTATTTCTGAGTTTTTCTCGTTCTTCTTGGTTTCCTCTAGGGATTCCTATTCATTGTATTTGTCTCGTTTCTTTGAAAAGAAAAGATGGGCGAGGTTTCAGTCCTCCCTTTGGTTTCAAACCTTGTGTTTTAGATTTGTTATAACTTGAGCCCTCTTCGCTCGGTGTATGGGGTGCCCCAAACGCTTATCTAAAATTGAATCTAACCAGCCTTCACTAAGAAATTCATCGCATTAGGAACATTCATACATGCACATACACATGCATATTTTGTGGTAACAGGGGCAGGGCCTTCTTAGGTCACGGTTAGAAGTCGAGACAAGCCGACTGCGGAAATCAACCGAGGCAAGACGATGACCGGACACGATTAGCCATTGGATTTTTTGTTTCCTACTTACAGGTACATAGGGACGGATGCAAGTGGGGATAGGGTTACGACCGACCGATCGTTGCCCCTTCCCGGCGCTAAACAAGCAGAGAACGTCGCTGCAAGGCAGCCCAGTATCCTTTGTGTTCGCAGTTTCTTTTACTATTGTTTGTTTTAAATAAATAATCGACACCTAATTCTAATTTAAGTAGGTTCAAGTGGGAAAACACTAACCCATAAGGAAGGAGGGGACATGGTTAATGTTCCCCTAAAAAAAAATGTGGCAGGTTAGCTCGCCTGGGCGAGCTAAGCTCACCTGGGCGAGCAACCCCTGCATTCAAAATATAAAAACGAGGGAGGGGAACGTTTTTGCATCCAAAAACTCCCCCCCCCCCTCATTCAAAAGAAAGGACTTACGAAGGCTTGCGGTTCTTGCTCCCTCAAGCCACTTTTGGTTGCCTTTTGCTTTCATTTTTGGTGTTATTGTTCACTCCAACAAGTAAGTATTCAATCCTTGATGTTTTCAGCTTCCCATTGGTATATTTTCTTCATCTTTTGGTGCTCCAAATTGTGGGAATATGCTTGTATTTGTGGGGCAGTTTTGGTTTGTTTTTATGCTTGTTTTCTTGAATTGAGGATTTGAATGAGAAGGCCTTAGGCCTATGCTGTATTCCGAAGCAATGGGGCGTGCCACATTGTCCCCATCCTCTTGCAATTTATGTCCAAACATGCGCTCACCAAGTGCTCGGTGAAATGCCCCAATGATGTATGAATATGATTTTGTGAAATTGGGAGAGTGGGACTGTTTCTTATATGTAGGTACGGCACAAGAGATTCAAAATAGGTACCCAAATGCAATTTCGAGCTTAGGAACCCAAACTTGTAGCTTCAATGCAAGGAAACATGCTTATGGCTAGGAATCCAAAATTTGGTTTTAGAATTAGAAAAACATGAAAATTAGGACTTGCTTGTGAGAGTTTTTGCTCGAGTTTGGGCTGCCCCATGTTTGATACTTTACATAGAGGTAGCGTGGAAAAAGCCTTGCAATAGTATGTATACATAGGTAAATATAAGGAGCATGAAATTCCTAGCAAAGTGTGAATGATTGTCTTCCTAAATGAATGTATGATAGCAAGGAATTCCCTTTTGAATGCAAGTGTGTGCATAATGTAAATAGCTTGCCAATATGAATAAATGTGAATGAAACAATAAAAAAATTTGTATGATATATATTTCAAACATATGTAGGTAGTTTGTAAATAGCAAATGTTTAGGATATAAATTAGGTGTAAAGTTTGACGCAACACTTTGAGCATGAAAGTGTGTTTTCTTTTTCAGAATGTATATAGGTGTATGGCAGTTAGAATATGTTGGATGTTCTTGCATGTTGACATGAGTAATAGGATATTTTCTACACATACACATGTGCATAAATGGATTACATGAGTTTGGTCTAACTCAGAGGGATTAGCATGACCTTTTTGCGTTAAGATAAGCGTTATCTTGTAAAACTAACTTCTAAATGTTTGTTCTCGCAGGAAATGGCCCCGAGGAAACTTGCCTCAAAGAGATCCAGGAAGGATAAAGCGGCCGAAGGAACTAGTTCTGCTCCCGAGTATGATAGTCACCGCTTTAGGAGCGCTTAACACTAGCAGCGCTTCGAGGCCATCAAGGGATGGTTATTTCTCCGGGAGCGACGCGTCCAGCTCAGGGATGATGAGTATACCGATTTCCAGGAGGAGATAGTTCGTCGGCGGTGGGCATCACTGGTTACCCCCATGGCCAAGTTTGATCCAGACATAGTCCTCGAATTTTATGCCAATGCTTGGCCTACGGAGGAAGGCGTGCGAGATATGAGGTCTTGGGTAAGGGGTCAGTGGATCCCGTTTGATGCAGATGCTATCGGCCAGCTCCTGGGATATCCTTTAGTGCTGGAAGAGGGTCAGGAGTGCGAGTATGGCCAGAGGAGGAACCGGTCCGATGGGTTCGATGAGGAGGCCATCGCCCATTTGCTATGTATACCGGGGAAGGATTTTGCCCGGACTGCTGCCGGGAGACGGGTGCGGATCATGCGCACCAACATGACCACCCTGACTCAGATCTGGATGACTTTGCTGCTTAGCAACATCCAGCCCAGTGATCATAATTCCGACCTCCCCCTGCCGAAGTGTCAGTTGGTGTATCTCATCCTGACACGGATGAGCATTCACGTGGCTCATTTAATCGCTGATGCCATCTATATATTTGCAGGTATGGCGCCTACCAGGCACCCTCTGGACCCGGATAAGTCCAACAGGGCCCTGGGATTTCCCGCCTTGATCACAGGACTCTGCCAGTCGTTCGGCGTCCTCGTCGCACCTAGCAAGGTAATTCGACCGCCCATCACCCGAGCTTTTATTGAAAAGTATTGCACACAGAGACAGGCCCAGGGGGATGCTCCGCAGGCCGCAGACACACCGCCACCTCATCAGGCTGGTCCAGCCGGATCATTTGATACGGAGCAGTATTTGCGGCATTTGGTTCGCCAACAGGCGGCCAACCACCGGGCTCATGTACAGACCCATGATTGTCTTTACCAGATGAGCCTCAGCCTGCAGAGCCAGAGTTTTACTTATTTTTCGTGCCCTACTCCGGACCAGTTCAGGGCAGAGGTCGCATGGCCTGGAGATTGGCCTGAGGCCCGGGCAGGAGAGGCGCCAGCAGAGGCACCAGTAGAGGCTCCCGACGAGGCAGATGAGGCCCATGATGACGAGGAGATGACCGATTTACTTGATTTCTTAGGAGGGAGCGGGACCACATGATTGGGAGATCCCTTGATCCATATTTCTTTTTGTTTCTATTTTTCCTTTTATATATTTTTGTTTGACTAAGGGACTAACGTTTGTTTCATGTTTTGACTTTTGTTTTGTACATACATATCATTTGAGTTGTTACGTCGGTACTTGTTTCGTTGTTGTCAATAGTGTTTGTTGAAATTCCGGAACCGTGTAGAGCTTTTCATTTAGGAACGTCGTTCTAAAAATAAAATGAACCAAAAATCCTAATAAAAAGAAAGAAGCGTTGTGAATAAAAGTCATGTTCATAAAGAAAAGAAAAAGGTTTTTATTTATACATGTATGTAAAAGGAAAATGTGTATAGAAGGATTCTTGTGTGTAAATGATGCGTGGAAAGGAATTCTTGTGTGTGTGAGCAACGAGTGTATATGAAGAAACTTTTGTGTGAACCATAAGTGTGTGTTGGGAAAAATGAAAAATCTTTGAATGTAAATAGGGTTTGTATATAGACCGTGTGACGTAAAGAGAAGAGTTCTAATGCGTGTACAGAAAAAGTTTGTCATGTATAAGAATGTAGATTTACAAAGAAAAGTTTTCCTCATAAAGGACCACAGGTGTATAATTTTGTGAATATATAAAGATGAAACAAAAAGGAAAAAGAAAGAAAGACCGCGAAGGTCGACATGTTATAGTTAAGAAGTATAAATCATTCGTAAAGAGCAAACGTATCTTCTGGAAACAAGGGACTGATGCTAAAAGTTTATTTTCCGGAATGAACCGAGATAAGGATGGATGAATTCATTGAACTGATGAAAGAACATAACTTGGAAACGTTGGGTCTATCTGTGTAAATTCCCAACCGTAGTATCACAATGCCATAAACAGGATGCTTGAGTGCCCACCTGGCTGTAGCCATGACTAATTTTGCACGTTGTTTTCAAATCATCATTGTCACGCGTGCCTTATGGAACAATATGGAAGCTCGGCCCGAAATCGACACCTTGACACCCAAATTTGTTTCGCCCCAGATATCAAGATTGGGTTCCCACGATAAAAGACCCCATTGAAACACAACCTTAGACTTTTTGAACCTTGGCCTATAAAAAAAAAGATTCTTCATTCCTTCCCCGAAGCAAAGGACAGCGGAATCTCCTCAAGGGAGAGCAAATAGAATGCTAAAACCCGATTTTCAGCTTAGCCCGAAGTTTCCCCTGCATGTTCATTTAAAAGCTAAAAGTTGACATCCTACCCTTCATTCTCGATTACAAGGAAGATTACCCTTAGCACAAGTATATTGTTTCAATAAGATATGGTGCTCTCGCGAATGATTTATTTTTCTTTGCAAAAAGCATATTTGCTTTTGTATGTGGAAAGACCCGGTGGATCGTTCGGTCCTGCCGACCAATCTTTTTCGGAGCCCCATGAATTGCGTTTTCGTTCATGTGTCCTCCACCTTCGAGTTTGGAGCTATGCGTAGTGATTGCTTAGTGCAATTCTCCATTCTCAATCTTTTCGGAGCCCCATGAATTGCGTTTTCATTCATGTGTCCTCCACCTTTGAGTTTGGAGCTATGCGTAGTGATTGCTTACTGCAATTCTCCATTCTCAATCTTTTTCGGAGCCCCATGAATTGCGTTTTCGTTCATGTGTCCTCCACCTTCGAGTTTGGAGCTATGCGTAGTGATTGCTTAGTGCAATTCTCCATTCTCACCCTTTTTCGGAGCCCCATGAATTGCGTTTTCGTTCATCTGTCCTCCACCTTTGAGTTTGGAGCTAAGCGTAGTGATTGCTTAGTGCAATTCTCCATTCTCACCCTTTTTCGGAGCCCCATGAATTGTGTTTTCGTTCATGTGTCCTCCACCTTCGAGTTTGGAGCTATGCGTAGTGATTGCTTAGTGCAATTCTCCATTCTCAATCTTTTCGGAGCCCCATGAATTGCGTTTTCGTTCATGGGTCCTCCACCTTCGAGTTTGAAGCTATGCGTAGTGATTGCTTAGTGCAATTCTCCATTCTCAATCTTTTTCGGAGCCCCATGAATTGAGTTTTCGTTCATGTGTCCTCCAGCTTCGAGTTTGGAGCTATGCGTAGTGATTGCTTAGTGCAATTCTCCATTCTCAATCATTTCGGAGCCCCATGAATTGTGTTTTCATTCATGTGTCCTCCAGCTTCGAGTTTGGAGCTATGCGTAGTTATTGCTTAGTGCAATTCTCCATTCTCACCCTTTTTCGGAGCCCCATGAATTGCGTTTTCGTTCATGTGTCCTCCACCTTTGAGTTTGGAGCTATGCGTAGTGATTGCTTAGTGCAATTATCCATTCTCAATCTTTTTCGGAGCCCCATGAATTGCGTTTTTGTTCATGTGTCCTCCAACTTCGAGTTTGGAGCTATGCGTAGTGATTGCTTAGTGCAATTCTCCATTCTCACCCTTTTTCGGAGCCCCATGAATTGCGTTTTCGTTCATGTGTCCTCCACCTTCGAGTTCGGAGCTATGCGTAGTGATTGCTTAGTGCAATTCTCCATTCTCACCCTTTTTCGGAGCCCCATGAATTGTGTTTTCGTTCATGTGTCCTCCACCTTCGAGTTTGGAGCTATGCGTAGTGATTGCTTAGTGCAATTCTCCATTCTCAATCTTTTCGGAGCCCCATGAATTGCGTTTTCGTTCATGGGTCCTCCACCTTCGAGTTTGAAGCTATGCGTAGTGATTGCTTAGTGCAATGCTCCATTCTCAATCTTTTTCGGAGCCCCATGAATTGCGTTTTCGTTCATGTGTCCTCCAGCTTCGAGTTTGGAGCTATGCGTAGTGATTGCTTAGTGCAATTCTCCATTCTCAATCATTTCGGAGCCCCATGAATTGCGTTTTCGTTCATGTGTCCTCCAGCTTCGAGTTTGGAGCTATGCGTAGTGATTGCTTAGGTGCAATTCTCCATTCTCAATCTTTTCGGAGCCCCACGAATTGCGTTTTCGTTCATGTGTCCTCCACCTTCGAGTTTGGAGCTATGTGTAGTGATTGCTTAGTGCAATTCTCCATTCTCAATCTTCTTCGGAGCCCCATGAATTGCATTTTCGTTCATGTGTCCTCCACCTTCGAGTTTGGACCTATGCGTAGTGATTGCTTAGTGCAATTCTCCATTCTCAATCTTTTCGGAGCCCCATGAATTGCGTTTTCGTTCATGTGACCTCCACCTTTGAGTTTGGAGCTATGCGTAGTGATTGCTTAGTGCAATTCTCCATTCTCAATCTTTTTCGGAGCCCCATGAATTGCGTTTTCGTTCATGTGTCCTCCACCTTCGAGTTTGGAGCTATGCGTAGTGATTGCTTAGTGCAATTCTCCATTCTCACCCTTTTTCGGAGCCCCATGAATTGCGTTTTCGTTCATGTGTCCTCCACCTTCGAGTTTGAAGCTATGCGTAGTGATTGCTTAGTGCAATTCTCCATTCTCAATCTTTTTCGGAGCCCCATGAATTGCGTTTTCGTTCATGTGTCCTCCAGCTTCGAGTTTGGAGCTATGCGTAGTGATTGCTTAGTGAAATTCTCCATTCTCAATCATTTCGGAGCCCCATGAATTGCGTTTTCGTTCATGTGTCCTCCAGCTTCGAGTTTGGAGCTATGCGTAGTGATTGCTTAGTGTAATTCTCCATTCTCACCCTTTTTCGGAGCCCCATGAATTGCGTTTTCGTTCATGTGTCCTCCACCTTTGAGTTTGGAGCTATGCGTAGTGATTGCTTAGTGCAATTCTCCATTCTCAATCTTTTTCGGAGCCCCATGAATTGCTTTTTTGTTCATGTGTCCTCCAACTTCGAGTTTGGAGCTATGCGTAGTGATTGCTTAGTGCAATTCTCCATTCTCACCCTTTTTCGGAGCCCCATGAATTGCGTTTTCGTTCATGTGTCCTCCAACTTCGACTTTGGAGCTATGCGTAGTGATTGCTTAGTGCAATTCTCCATTCTCAATCTTTTCGGAGCCCCATGAATTGCGTTTTCGTTCATGTGTCCTCCAGCTTCGAGTTTGGAGCTATGCGTAGTGATTGCTTAGTGTAATTCTCCATTCTCACCCTTTTTCGGAGCCCCATGAATTGCGTTTTCGTTCATGTGTCCTCCACCTTCGAGTTTGGAGCTATGCGTAGTGATTGCTTAGTGCAATTCTCCATTCTCAATCTTTTCGGAGCCCCATGAATTGCGTTTTCGTTCATGTGTCCTCCACCTTCGAGTTTGGAGCTATGTGTAGTGATTGCTTAGTGCAGTTCTCCATTCTCAATCTTTTTCGGAGCCCCATGAATTGCGTTTTCGTTCATGTGTCCTCCACCTTCGAGTTTGGAGCTATGCGTAGTGATTGCTTAGTGCAATTCTCCATTCTCACCCTTTTTCGGAGCCCCATGAATTGTGTTTTCTTTCATGTGTCCTCCACCTTCGAGTTTGGAGCTATGCGTAGTGATTGCTTAGTGCAATTCTCCATTCTCAATCTTTTCGGAGCCCCATGAATTGCGTTTTCGTTCATGTGTCCTCCAGCTTCGAGTTTGGAGCTATGCGTAGTGATTGCTTAGTGCAATTCTCCATTCTCAATCATTTCGGAGACCCATGAATTGCGTTTTCGTGCATGTGTCCTCCAGCTTCGAGTTTGGAGCTATGCGTAGTGATTGCTTAGTGCAATTCTCTATTCTCAATCTTTTCGGATCCCCACGAATTGCGTTTTCGTTCATGTGTCCTCCACCTTCGAGTTTGGAGCTATGTGTAGTGATTGCTTAGTGCAGATCTCCATTCTCAATCTTTTTCGGAGCCCCATGAAATTGCGTTTTCGTTCATGTGTCCTCCACCTTCGAGTTTGGAGCTATGCGTAGTGATTGCTTAGTGCAATTCTCCATTCTCAATCTTTTCGGAGCCCCATGAATTGCGTTTTCGATCATGTGTCCTCCACCTTTGAGTTTGGAGCTATGCGTAGTGATTGCTTAGTGGCAATTCTCCATTCTCTAATGATTTTATCGGAGCCCCATGAATTGCGTTTTCGTTCATGTGTCCTCCACACCTCGAGATTGGGAGCTTTAGCGTAGATGATTGCTTAGTGCAAATTCTCACTCTCACACCTTTTTCGGAGGCCCCATGAATTGCGTTTTCGTTCATGGGTCCTCCACCTTCGAGTTTGAAGCTATGCGTAGTGATTGCTTAGTGCAATTCTCCATTCTCAATCTTTTTCGGAGCCCCATGAATTGCGTTTTCGTTCATGTGTCCTCCAGCTTCGAGTTTGGAGCTATGCGTAGTGATTGCTTAGTGCAATTCTCCATTCTCAATCATTTCGGAACCCCATGAATTGCATTTTCGTTCATGTGTCCTCCAGCTTCGAGTTTGGAGCTATGCGTAGTGATTGCTTAGTGCAATTCTCCATTCTCACCCTTTTTCGGAGCCCCATGAATTGCGTTTTCGTTCATGTGTCCTCCACCTTTGAGTTGGGAGCTATGCGTAGTGATTGCTTAGTGCAATTCTCCATTCTCAATCTTTTTCGGAGCCCCATGAATTGAGTTTTTGTTCATGTGTCCTCCAACTTCGAGTTTGGAGCTATGCGTAGTGATTGCTTAGTGCAATTCTCCATTCTCACCCTTTTTCGGAGCCCCATGAATTCCGTTTTCGTTCATGTGTCCTCCACCTTCGAGTTTGGAGCTATGCGTAGTGATTGCTTAGTGCAATTATCCATTCTCACCCTTTTTCGGAGCCCCATGAATTGTGTTTTCGTTCATGTGTCCTCCACCTTCGAGTTTGGAGCTATGCGTAGTGATTGCTTAGTGCAATTCTCCATTCTCAATCTTTTCGGAGCCCCATGAATTGCGTTTTCGTTCATGGGTCCTCCACCTTCGAGTTTGAAGCTATGCGTAGTGATTGCTTAGTGCAATTCTCCATTCTCAATCTTTTTCGGAGCCTCATGAATTGCGTTTTCGTTCATGTGTCCTCCAGCTTCGAGTTTGGAGTTATGCGTAGTGATTGCTTAGTGCAATTCTCCATTCTCAATCATTTCGGAGCCCCATGAATTGCGTTTTCGTTCATGTGTCCTCCAGCTTCGAGTTTGGAGCTATGCGTAGTGATTGCTTAGTGCAATTCTCCATTCTCAATCTTTTCGGAGCCCCACGAATTGCGTTTTCGTTCATGTGTCCTCCACCTTCGAGTTTGGAGCTATGTGTAGTGATTGCTTAGTGCAATTCTCCATTCTCAATCTTTTCGGAGCCCCATGAATTGCGTTTTCGTTCATGTGTCCTCCACCTTCGAGTTTGGAGCTATGCGTAGTGATTGCTTAGTGCAATTCTCCATTCTCAATCTTTTAGGAGCCCCATGAATTGCATTTTCGTTCATGCGTCCTCCACCCATGAGTTTGGAGCCATGCGTAGTGATTGCTTAGTGCAATTCTCCATTCTCAACCCTTTTTTCGGAGCCCCATGAATTGCGTTTTCGTTCATGCGTCCTCCACCTAAGAGTTTGGAGCTATGCTTCATGATTGACTAGTGAGGACCCTCTAGTGCAATCCTCCATTCTCCAGAGTTTTTCATCGTCAAGGGTGGATCCTCTTGACTGGGAAATGCGATCGTTGATATGTTCGCGATTGTTTCCTTTCCCAAATGTGTATATGTATAGTTTGTTGTTCTTGTTGTTGTTTGTATTTTGTTTTCTGTTGTGCAGAAAAGAAGAAGGAGTAGAGACGAGAGTTGTCATGGACTAATCACGGAAAGGGCAAGACGGACGAAATCAGTGTCTTATCTTTGCTTTCCTCTTATCTCCGATAAAAGGTAAGTAAAGAGGGGCAACTGTCATACCCTAATTTCGTCCGGGGATTATTACTTGTTGACATGCAACATTTGGTTAGCCGCTTTGAGATACTTGGCGTCCTTTGTTGCACAATAAATGAAGTCCCGAGACGTGTCAGAAATCAAAAGGAAGCAGGCTAGCGCAATCCGTGAAATTCCGTGATGTGGCGGAAATCGAAAAAAGGTGTTTTTGCGTAATCCGTGAGTTTCCGTAACTTCTTCGAAAGCTAAAAAAGAGTAAGTATATATTCCGTAAGGATTCGTAACCTTGCGGAAGGAAAATAAGTATCGTTACGAAATTCGTAAAGTTTCATAACGTTACGAAAAAAGAATTACCAAAAAAATAGAAGAGGGGTGCATTTAGTAAAAAAAGGGGTACAAATAGCAATCTGGCCCATTTGGGCCTTCCAGATCCTTCCTCCAGAAGGCTGTTGCTTCTGGAGGAAGCAACCTTGCTCGCCTGGGCGAGCTGGGTGGCAAGCTCCTCCCCTATTTTGCTATAAATAGAGGGAGGAGTGAAGAAGAAAAGGGTTCAGCCTTCTTCGCACTTCTCCCTCTCTCGAAATTGCTGAGGAAAATTCTTTTCGTGAAGAAAATCCAAGCCGAGGCACTTCCGTAACGTTTCCGTCAGTAATTACGCGAAGATTCTCGACCGTTCTTCAAGGTTCATCGTTCGTTCTTCGTTTTCTTCAGTCTTCAACGGGTAAGTACCTCAAACCGAGCTTTTCAATTCATTCTATGTACCCGTGGTGGTCCACATTTTGTTTCATGTATTTTTATTCTCGTTTTCATTTGCTTTTTATACCCCCTTTTGACATGCTTAAGCCATTTATTTAAATCATTTCTCGCCTAATCTAAAAATAAAATAAATTTCCACCGATCGTTTGAATTGTATTATCCATTAACTTCGGTTAAAATAAATTCCGACCGTTCGGTCATGCCATAACCACGTTGGAAATCAAAAAAGAGGTAAAAAATAATATAATAATCAAAAATGTCTTTTAGTAAAATAAAGCAAAAAATCAATCGGACGTTTTCTCTTTGGGATTTCTCATTCTTAATTGAATTGACCAATAACTAAAGTGAAACTAAGGCTAAAATCAATTCGCCTAGTCAAGCTCGTCCACAAAAATAGGGTTTTGAAAGTTTATCATTTCAGTTTCTTACCAAGTAAAAAGGATCTTTTTTAAAGTCCAACGCCTTAAAAATGATCGCAATTCAAGTAAAAAGAATCGCTTGATTCACTCTTAAGAAAGAACTACGTAGGTCTGATTTCCTCTCCAAAGGAGGGTATGTAGGAACAAAAGCCCCGCTTTTGTCGACCTCAAAAAATAAAAAGAAATAAAAGTTAAGATAACACAATTCCACAATTCTAAAAAATAGGTTGTTGTCCTTTGAGACAAACGTGAGAGGTGCTAATACCTTCCTCAAACGTAAATACAACTCCCGAACTTTGAATTTTCATTTCGACCAGTTTCCTTCGGTTTTTCCGACGTTTCCCACAAATAAACGTTGGTGGCGACTCCGCACATCTTTCCTCCTTTGGAAAGCGCACTCGTGAGCCTCGCCCTCGCTCGCCCGCAGAAGGGCACGTTGCGACAGTGGTCATGTTGATGCGCATGATCCACACTTGTCTCTTTACAGCGGCACGGGTGAAATCTTGCCCCGGTATGCATAGTAGCTGCGTGATAGCCTCCCTCCCTGGTTGTGCTCGCACAATTGGCCCTCCTCCAATATCAGGGGGTGGCCCAGGAACTGATAAAAGGAAACTACTGGCCCCTTAACCGGGAGTGCAAGTCTCGGTTAAGCATTTAAGGGAAGAGGACCTTAAATTCTCTTAAGGTGCGGATGTCGAGCCTACTGAAGGCGAGAGCGTGTAGCCCTCTGAAGGCGAGGACACGTAGTCCTCTGAGGGTGAGGGCGTGTAGCCCTCTAATGGCGAGGGCATGTAGCCCTCGAAAGGTGAGGACGTGTAGTCCTCTAAAGGCAACAGGTTCTAGTACCCAAGGGTCCACCCTTATGAGAAAACATGAGATTGACTCATTGAGAGGGCCGGTCATCCCAAATTCATTAGATGTAGGAAATCTATGCAGTTAACATAATTTTTAGGGATGCAGATGCATACAACCTTTGTCGTGAAATTTGGTAAATGCGGACTTCATATGAAACAATGCAATGTAATGGAAAGTGATGCAATCCTACCCCGCAAGGGCATTGGATAGAAGACTCCAAGCAGATTGGGCCAGAGATCCAAGGGAAGGCCCTAGGGTTCTCATGATCCTTTGGGTAGATTTTGAGCCCATGGGCTAAGTATGAGCCCGCTTATCTTTGTAAATATTAGAATAGGTTTTTCCTTCGTTTGGGCCTTGTATTTTGGTCATTCTAGTATTATAGGGTTTTTGCCTTGTATTTTGAGGTATTTTGAGTAGTCTTTGTAGTAGGGAATTTTTTGTATTTTCATGTATTTTGTTATGGGGGTGAGCTTAGCTATTATAGGGGGTGTGTAGCTAAGCTCTAGCTTCTCATCTCAAGGAGGTGAGCTTAGCTATTATAGGGGGTGTGTAGCTAAGCTCTAGCTTCTCATCTCAAGGAGGTGAGCTTAGCTATTAGAGATGTGTGTGTAGCTAAGCTCTAGCTTCTTTAGGAATCTTCTTAAGGAAGCTTCTCAAGGAGGTGAGCTTAGTTATGAGAAGGGTGTGTGTAGCTAAGCTCTAGCTTCTCAAGGAAGTTTTCTCAAAGAAGCTTCTCAAGGAAGTTTTCTCAAGAAAGCTTATCAAGGAAGCTACCTAGTCTATAAATAGAAGCATGTGTAACACTTGTTGTAACTTTGATGAATGAGAGTCTTGTGAGTCACAACTCAAAGTTCAACTCCTCTCCCTTTTTCTTCCTTCAATTTCGTGCTCCCCCCCTCTCTCTTTCTCTCCCTCTTTCTTTTCCTTCATTGAAGCATCCTCTCCAAGCTTCTTATCCAAGGCTCATCTTGGTGGTGAAGCTCCTTCTTCCATGGCTTATTCCCTTGTGGATGGCGCCTCCTCTCACCTCTTCTCCTTTGTCTTCCGCTGCATCTCCATGGTGGAAAATCACCATTAAAGGACCTCATTGAAGCTCAAAGATCTAGCCTCCATAGAAGCCCCACAAGCAAGCTTCCATCAGAAAGTTTGTACAATGTTCATGACATTCTTTCCCTATTTTATGATTTTGATTGAATTTTTTTTTGGAAAACACAGGTTGACTGTCCTTTTGAAAGAAGTGATAATTCATGCAGCCTTATCCTATCTTTTGCAAATCTCTCCGGGAACTCCCTCAGAGTGTATGTTCTGTTTGATTTAGTCACTTGACCATTTTTTGGAGTGACGGTGATGGAGCCATTTAATCAATCTATTGAAATCCCAGGGTTTGTCCCCCCCTTTTTTGTTCAAAAACATCGACGGGTGAGAACTTTTGATCTTCCCCTAGGTTCGCTTGAGGCTCATGCACGATGTCCCTCATTGCCCTAGTGTAGGGTTTTGAGGTATCCATCTTTGTTTTCACAACCTTGTAGTAGGCTGCCTTGCCGCGGCACTTTCCGTTTGTCCAAAGCTAGGCAAGGGATGACGATCTATCGGTTGTGACCCTAGCCTCTACTTGCGTCTGTCCCTAAGTACCTGAAAGTAGGAAACGACATTGTGCGGCAAACTGTGACCGTGTTACCATCTTACCTTGATTGGTTTCTGCCTTCAGCTTAGTCCTGGCATCTGACCACGGCCTAAGATGATTCTGCCCCTGTTATCACAAAACATGCATGCGTATGTGTATGTATGAATGTTTTCAAATGCAACGAGCCGGTTAGGTTCAATTTTAATTAAGCGCTTTGGGGCATCCCGTGGATTGAGCGAAAGGGCTCAGGCTATCATAGACTGCATATGGTTTACAGCAGACAGGAATCCCTGGGGGAAACCAAGAAGAACACACAAAAATAAAAGAACATGCAGCTACATCCTTAATTGCCCCAGATTCTAAGCATAGTATCGCTTGACAACATCAGAGTTCACGGGTGAAGGTAGCTCCTCGCCATCCATGTTGGTAAGCACCAGGGCCCCTCCGGAAAAAGCCTTTTTCACAACGAAAGGCCCCTCGTAGTTCGGGGCCCACTTCCCTCGATTATCTTTAAGAGCGTGGGACATCTTTTTCAGCACAAGGTCCCCCTCATGGAACTTGCACAAGCGTACCTTCTTGTTGAACGCATTCTTCATTCTTTGTTGATACAGGTGCCCATGGCTCATGGCCCTCAAGCGCTTACCTTCAATAAGGTTGAGTTGGTCATAGCGTGTTTGAGCCCACTCTGATTCTTCTAAGCCCCATTCTGCTAGTATCCTCTGGGAAGGGATCTCTACTTCAAATGGGAGTACCGCTTCCATTCCATAAACCAAGAAATACGGCGTTGCCCCAATAGAAGTTGGTACTGAAGTTCGGTATCCATGCAAGGCAAAAGGCAACATTTCATGCCAATCTTTGTATGACACTGTCATCTTCTGAATAATTTTCTTAATATTCTTGTTGGCTGCTTCCACGGCTCCATTCATCTTTGGCCGGTAAGGCATGGAGTTGTGATGCTGGATTTTGAAATCCGCACACATTTCCTGCACCATCTTGTTATTCAGGTTGGTGCCATTGTCAGTAATGATCTTCCTAGGGAGTCCTTACCAACAAATCAGCTCCCTCTTTATAAACCTGACCACTACACTCCTCGTGACATTGGTGTAAGAAGTCACTTCGACCCATTTGGTGAAATAATCTATCGCCACGAGAATGAAACGATGACCGTTCGAAGCCTTGGGCTCGATGGCCCCGATGACGTCTATTCCCCACATGGAAAAAGGCCAAGGGGCGGACATGATATTCAGAGGATGTGGCGGAGCATTGACATTGTCCGCGAACGCTTGACATTTATGGCATTTCCTTACATGGATGCAGCAATCACTTTCCATGGTGAGCCAGTAATAACCTGCTCTTAGGATCTTTCTGGCCATAGCATGGCCATTGGCGTGTGTTCCAAACGAGCCCTCGTGGACTTCCTCGATCATGTGGTTCGCCTCTTTGGCATCCACGCATTGCAGGAGAGTCAAGTCATGGTTTCTTTTATATAGTATGCTCCCACTCATGAAGAAACCGACCGCTAATCTCCTCAACGTCCTTTTACCATTGTCGGAAGCCTCCGGTGGGTACTCTTTGCTTTCAACATATCACTTGATATCAGAAACCAAGGCTTACCGTCCCGTTCCTCTTCCACCTGACAACAATGTGCGGGTTTGCCATGACACCAGAACTCAATGTATGGTAGATCCCTGTGCGGTGTTAGCTGGAACATGGAAGCCAAAGTAGCAAGCGTATCCGCCATTTGATTTTCCTCCTAGGGAACGTGATGGAAGGAGATCTCATCAAAGGAATCAGCCAACTCCTTGATATAGGCTTTGTAGGGTATCAGCTTGGGGTCTCTAGTTTCCCATTCCCCTCTCAGCTGGTGAATCACCAGTGCTGAGTCCCCGTACACTTTGAGCAGTTTGACATTAGAGTCAATTGCCTCCTGGACGACCAGGACACACGCTTCATCCTCAGCCATATTGTTGGTGCAGTCAAACCCCAGCCTGGCTGTGAAAGGTATACATTGATTGTCTGGAGACACCAATACTGCTCCAATGCCATGGCCTAGAACGTTTGACGCTCCATCAAACCATACAGTCCATTTGTCTCGGTCCTCGTCTAGTTTTTCCTCAAACAAGGCCATGATGTCCTCATCTGGGAATTCGGGATGCATGGGCTGATAGTTTTTAAGAGGCTGCTGAGCCAAATAATCCGCTAAGGCGCTCCCTTTTATCGCCTTTTGGGTGACGTAAACTATATCAAACTCGGATAGCAAGACCTGCCACCGGGCGATCTGTCCTGTGAGAGCTGGCTTTTCAAAGATGTACTTAACCGGGTCCATTTTGGATATCAACCAGGTGGTATGGCTCAGCATGTATTGTCTTAGAAGATGGGATGCCCAGACTAAAGCACAACACGTTCTTTCGAGCAGGGAGTAATTCATTTCACAGGCCGTGAACTTTTTACTCAAGTAGTAGACAGCGCGCTCTTTCTTCCTGGACTCGTCATGTTGCCCCAGCATACATCCCATTGACTCGTCCAAAATCGTCATATACAAAATGAGATGCCTTCCGGGTACCGATGGCATAAGCACAGGAGGGTTCATGAGACATTGTTTGATCCTTCCAAACGCCTCTTGACAATCCTCGTTCCAGCAGACGGTTTGGTTTTTGCGTAAGAGTTTGAACAATGGCTCACAAATAGCGGTGAGCTGTGATATGAACCTGGCAATATAATTCAAACGTCTTAGGAAACCTCGGACCTGCCTCTCGGTACGGGGTTCCGGCATCTCAAGGATGGCCTTCACCTTTTCGGGGTCCACCTCTATCCCTTTCTGGTTTACGATGAAACCTAGCAATTTCCCTGATTTGACCCCGAAGGTACACTTAGTGGGGTTTAACCTCCATTGATACCTCCTAAGCCTTTCGAACAACTTCCACAGGTTGACAAGGTGTTCCTCCTCAGTCCTAGATTTGGCAATTATGTTGTCCACGTAGACCTCGATCTCTTGGTGCATCATATCATGGAACAAAGCTACCATAGCCCGTTGATAAGTTGCCCCGACATTCTTGAGTCCAAAGGACATCACCTTGTAACAGAACGTTCCCCACAAGGTGACGAAAGTAGTCTTTTCCATATCCTCCGGCACCATCTTTATCTGATTGTAACCGGAGAACCCATCCATGAAGGAAAACAAAGCGAAATTGGCCGTATTATCCACGAGGATATCGATATGCGGCAAAGGAAAGTTGTCTTTGGGACTGGTCCGATTCAGGTCCCGATAATCCATTATTTGAAAGGTAACCTGACAGGTGTGAGGGCCTATCTGTACAGGGAGGTCAATCTCTCCCCTAACCTCTCGGCGGGTGCCGTCGAAGGCACGAACCACCATGGAACTTGGCTTTAGGTGGGAAGCATTAAACGGTAATTTCTCCAAAGTGATTTTGGGCATTACGTTTAAAGTAGAACCGTTATCGATGAGTACTTTGGCCACGACGTGGTCCATGCACTTGACCGATACATGCAACGCCTTGTTGTGCCCTCTCCCCTCGGCGGGGATTTCTTCTTCGGCGAAGGCGAGATAATTGTTGGCGGTGATATTATTGACGAGCCCTCCGAAGCCTTTTACAGAGATATCTTGGGCCACATTAGCTTCATTTAAGACCTTTACTAGCAAAGCCCGATGAGGCTCGGAGCTCATGAGTAATTCCAAAAGCGAGACCTTGGCCGGGGTTTTGTTAAGCTGTTCAATGACCTTGAACTCGCTCTGCTGAATAATGCGGAGAAACTCACTGGCTTCCTCTAGCGACACCTCCTTCTTGCCATAACCATCCCTTTTCTCTGAAAGACCTTTTACTGGAATATCCTCATTCGGAGTGAGAGGCGTTTTATCATCTTGTTCTTCCACTACCTTTGCCTTCCCCTTAACGTTCATGGGTTGGATTGGTAGGTCAGTGGGCGCAAACACGCAACCGCTGCGGGTCACACCACTCAATCCCGTGATATTGGTTACCTTGGTCGACAACGAGCTGATGTCGGTGGCTTTTTCTTTCCTTTCGTCCGGAGGTGTGTACCTCCACGGGACTGCGTGGCTGTTTTGGTATAGGAAAGAGGCAGGTTTAGCTGCCGAGGGGTATCAGGGCTTTTGTGAAGCTACGCCCTTGGTGAAATATATCACCAAAGGTTTAGGCCTTCCAAAACTTATCTCATCCGCGTAATGCATACATATATGCTGCTCTTCCCTTCCCTCATTGCCGACTTCCAGTCGACCTTGATCTATCATCCGTTGCAAAAGGTCCTCCACTACCAAACATGTTTCCATATTATGTAGCTCGCCGGGATGCAACAGACAAGAATCATCTTCATGACCACCGTGGGGAATTACACCCCCCTTTTATAGGGCCTCATAGATAAACCTGTTAGGGGTCGCTACGTCCCTTAAAGGCTTAGACCTGCGCGGCCTATTCGACTCAATGGCATTAACCACTCCTCCTCTATGATTGGCGAGCGGGTTGGTTTTCACGTTGGGCTGATCCTCTTGAAATGTTAGCCATCCGGCATCTATCAAATGCTGGACCTTGTATTTAAGGGCCAAGCATTTTTCGATGGAATGGCCCAGGGTTTTCCCATGGTACGCGCAAGTGGCGTTAGGATCATACCACTTTGGGAAAGGGGGTTGGAAGATCTTCCTGGGAGTTATTACAGCCAGTTGGTTGGCGATGAGGGACGGCAAGAGGTCCTCGTACGTCATTGGGAGTGGGGTGAATTCTGGAATTGGCCTCGGGGGATAGTTCCTCATTGCGTTGGAACTGGCGCCAAAGTGGGCATTGCCGGCTGGGCGAGTCGTGGTTGGAGCCGGAGCTTGGGGGGCCTCCCTCTGGATGGGGGCGAGCGCCCTAGGCTGTACGGGTGCTGAACTGGAGGAGTTCCCGGCGCGAGCTGAGAAGCTCGGATGATGTTGCGCGTATTGATGTGTACCATGAGATGTCTGCGGAGGTTTGACCCATGCGGGCGCCAAAGTGACGGTGTTGGCATCCCCCTCCTTCCTTTTTGCCCCAGTTGCTCCGATTCTTTTAGCATTGGTACTTGTGGAGGAAACGTAATCGAACTTCCCTCTTTTCAACCATACTTAGATTCTTTCCCCAGAGAATACTAGGTCCGCAAAGCTGGACGGCATGTAACCTACCAACTTCTCATAGAAAAACACTGGCAAGGTGTCTACCATCATGGTGATCATCTCCCTTTCAACCATGGGAGGGGCCACTTGTGCTGCCAGGTCTCTCCACCGCTGTGCGTATTCTTTAAAGGTCTCACCTTCCTTCTTGAACATATTCTGTAGCTGAGTACGATCGGCAGCCATATCGGAATTATACTGATATTGCCTTAGGAAAGCAGTAATCAGGTCCTTCCAAGTACGGATGCGGGAAGCTTCCAAATTAGTGTACCAAACAACCGTGGCTCCGGCCAAGCTATCTTGGAAAAAGTGTATTAATAGCTTCTCATCCTTAGAGTGCGCGCCCATCTTGCGACAATACATCTTGAGATGGTTTTTGGGACAAGCGGTCCCTTTATACTTGTCGAAGTCTGGCACCTTGAATTTTGGGGGAATAACAACATCCGGTACCAAGCAAAGATCCGTCATGTCCGCGAACGGATAGTCACCAAAGCCTTCAACAGCCTTCAATCTCTCCTCGAGGAGATGGAGTTTCCTTCTTTCTTCGGACGCCGGGGGTGGTCCTTCCGCGGACAAGAATATTGGTTTTGCTGTGAGTTTGTGCTGAGGCAATGTGTTAGGTGCCGGCCCCTCGACAGGGATCGGGGGATAGAAATCAACATCCCCTTGGGCATGCTCTTGATGATCTTCATGGGCCTCGTGGGGCTGTTGAGGAGGCTCCCTTTTAAGGAAGGGGGAAGAGACATGGTCCGCATCATCATGCATGACTGGCAGCGTGTAATTAGGCGACAATCCATAAGGGTAAGCCACCCGATTGTATCCCAAATGGGGGTTGCTGTTGTGTCCCTGTGTACTCTTCTCTCGTCCTACTGCGTTTGGGGGAGGATGGTGCGCGGTAGCTAGGAGAGTTGGGTCTGCTTCGGCAGCCGAACTGACAGCGGCAGCGGTGGCCACGTTTTTCTCCATTAGTTGCCTCATTCCTAGCATGGCCTCCATCATAGAAGCCATTTGTTCTTTCAAAGCCGACATGTCGGCTTTCATCTATTCCTATGTCTCCTCTTGGTCACCCATCGTTCTAGATTTGGATCTGGTGCGATAGGGATGCCTTGTGGCGCGTTTAGTTATGGTGTTTTTCCTAAAAAAAACCCAAACGTGAGGAGTAGGTAAAGAATAATGAATGTATGCTAGAGATAAAATGCAAAAGTGATTTGATTCGCACTAACTTTGGAGTAGAAATATGGGATCAACTCATTTTATTTAGAAAGTTATATCTAGTCAAGATCTGAGCGACCATACAAGCTTCCTAGCGGTTTCTAATTATATGGGCCATTAAATCTATCATATGCTGACAATAGCCGAGAAGTCCGTGGATCTCCTCGGGGGCGGAGTAGGTGTCCGCCATTGCTTTGGCCTTGGCTAGCAATCGGGGAAGTTCTTGACTCCCGTTCAAGGTAAGAGCAAATCAGTCCATCCACATTGTTGCCTCTTGGTGTAATGAGTCGATCACCCTTCCTCTAGCCTCCTTTTCCGCGTACACTTGGGCATACTCGTCCGCCACCCTATACTCGTGGGCCGTGGCTAGACTTAGTTCCTCTTGGTACTTGCTGATGATGGCTAACATGTTGGTCTCTATCTCGCATAAACACTGAGACAAACTTCTCTTGGACCTCGAGCAAGCCTTCAACTCATCCTTCAAGATCAAACTGTCTACCCGCGATTGGTCCCTTTCCTCCCTCCGAAGCTTAAGCTCGCTGTTACTACCCCACAGAGCCCCTCGGAACTTGTTCCGGCCGTGCTCTTCCCTACAAGCCCTCTTGGTCTCTTGTTCCAAGGCCTTGGTGGTAGCTATATTTACATCCCTCAGTTCGGCATTCTCCTTCCGGATCCTAAGAGCCATTGATTTGAACCTTTCTTTGACTGTTTGAGCTTGCTCGAGTCCTGTCCTAAGGGCCTGCACCTCTTCGTCTTCCTCCGGTGCCTCAACTTCTTCCCTTTTAGCGGTTCTCAGACTTGGGAGCCAATCCAAACCTTGCACGTGGGCTTTCAACCACTTACGGTAGCCACCAATGGGCCCATTGTTGTTGCCTCTGAGCTCTTTGTCCTTCTTTTGTACTACTTCCCATGCTTTGCAGACCTTCCGAAGTGTCTCCACGTTGGTCTCACTGAACCCTCGTGAAGTGACAGGTGCGAGCTCTTCCTCTAGTGGTGCCCCTCTCATAGGGTAGCCAAGTTGTCTTATAGTAAGAACGGGATTGTAACTGATGCAATCCCTTGTCCCCATCAAGGGAACATTCGGAAATCCTCCGCACGAGACAAGAACTTCGATTCTTCCTTCTTTCCATCGAGGGAACCAGTTGACAGACGCTCCTTCTTTGTTTGATAAGAGTTGGTCCCAATTTGTGCCTCCTTTCTCTGTGCATGAACGGTGACCTTCTAACGGGCAAGCATGTCTTACCTCTTGGCGAAAAAAGTGTGAAACCAGCCATACTTAAAGAGCGGGAGTACAGCAGACAATCTTCATACTGCTCTTCTCACATCTTCGGTCGAAGGTGTCATATAGGTCGGCTAGCATAGCG
Organism: Glycine max; assembly: GCF_000004515.6. Lineage (NCBI taxonomy): Eukaryota > Viridiplantae > Streptophyta > Magnoliopsida > Fabales > Fabaceae > Glycine > Glycine max. Next base: position 26,751,979 of record NC_016089.4, read on the forward strand.
ACAACCGGGCTTTCCTTGTGGTTATGATAGGTGAGAAAAGCGTCGATCGCTGCCAGGTCCACCAACCCATCCACATTCGGAAAGAGGACTCCTCCAAAGATCAACAGTGCGAGAACATCTATGAACGGGGCCCATTCACTTCTACCTGCCAAGATTCTTGCTTTTGCCTCCAAACATTTTCTCGGTATCCCGACCACCCCATTTTCGACTTGTTTTTGGCGGTCTAATTCCTGCGCCGAGATTTGGACTATTTTAGAAATTCTAGCCAATGAGGGATAGAACCCTGAGAAGAGGTATGGTTTCCTTCCCCCTAGAGGACATCCTAGGATTTTTTCGAATTCTTCCACCATGGGTGATAGCTGGAAGTCCCCAAAAGTGAAGCACCTCAACGGCTGATCATAATACTGGACGAGTGAGGCAATGGACTCTGTGGAGACTTCTACCATGGCTAGGTCCCAGATTTTACCGTAAGCTTTGCATAAAGCTTGCCGCTGGAGCTGACCCATTAACTGCCCTAGCTCTTTTAGGCTGGTGATTCCTAGGCTCTTGACCTTGACTTGATAGAACCTCTTTTTAAGTGAAGGCTTTTGACTTGATCCCATGTTTTACTAAAATGAAACAAAACCCAGCGCAAATCAAAACTTCGACATCTATCATGGGTGGAATCGATGAATGCATGAAGAAATGCATATGATACAGATGCAATTTATGAACACGGTAGCCCGGGAAATTGTCTCCTTCTTAGATACAACGTCTTGGGGTAACACAGTGCCCAACGTATGTATTTAAGAAGGTGACACGGACCTTCCGTTAGTTTGCCAAAGATAGGGGATTAAGACGGGACCCACACATGATGCATATGTGAAAGGTACGACACGGGGATGTACATAGTACGACAATATTCACAAACAAATATAAGCAAAAGGGTACTTAACACTTATGCATGCCAGTGTGAAAAAATGGCACGCAGCGTGTTTGCCTCATGCCCCTATTTACGGGACCTATATGGGAGGGAGCTAAAAGGGCTTTTAGTGATAATTCCTAAGGCGGTCATATCTCTCTTGATGGTCTCTAGAGGTATCATCCCCTTTGAAGAACATATTGCAGCAGTAGGGACTACTAGCAACAATATGTTATCAAAGAAAAAAACTTTAGATGAGGGTTCACTGTAATCAAGCAAGTCGGAGACCTAGCATGATCACAGATTCACCTCCACTCCTTAAGTTCCCATGGACCCGGGTATAGGGCCCTTTTTCAACTCACTGTGTGTGCAAATAGTGTTGGTGTTTTTGTGCATCAAATGAATAAATATTTACCTCATGCATACATTTTAAAACACACTAAAAGCATCAAAATAGTTTATATACACAAGAACATAAGGAGAAAGACAAAGAAAAAGAACTAAAAGGGAAGTCATGGTAAGGAAAGCACACTGATTGATTGGCCTAACTCTCTATAAATTGTCCCCAGTGGAGTCGCCAACTGTCGCAACCTGCCCTTCGGCGGGAGGGCGACGTGGGGCTCGCGGATGCGTCTTCCAAGAAAGAAATACGCGCGGAGTCGCCACCAACGTTTATTTGAGGAAAACGTCAGAAAAAATTGGAAAAGACGTAGCCTACGAACTTTAAGTGAAAGGTTCGGGAGTTGTATTTATGCACGGGAAAGGTATTAGCACCCCACGCGTCTGTCACAAGAGACGGCAGCCTTTAATCAAATGTGCAAATATGTCTTCAATTTATATTCTTTTCCCTTTTTACATTCTTATGTCTTTTTTATGCTTTTTTATGTTTTTATCTTTTTGTGGTCGACAAGGGTGTTACCCTTTGCTCCTATGTATTCCTCAATTGTGATGAGAAAATCATACCTACATAGTTCTTTTGTGAACAAAGCGTTTTGGTTAAGTTATTTTTTAGTTTTTATTGAATGAAAGGTCATTTAAGGCGTTGGACCATTAGACAATCTTTCGATTCTTTTGAAAAGTGAGAAAACATTAAGGCATTGAATCACTAATGATTTCTTTATTTTTGAAAGAGGTAACAAAGTTACATATTGATTTTAGGCTTTTTAGAAATCTACACTTAACCAATAAAAGCAGAAAAGACCATTTCAAGGCGTTGGACCTTTGAAAATGGCTTTTTTAGGCGATGACAAAAGTTTGGCTTATGAATTGATTTTAGCCTTAGTTTCACTTTGGTTATTAGTTAATTCGATTAAGATAGAAAAAATCCCAAAGAAAGCATCCGATTGATTTTTTTGATTTATTTTACTAAAAGATATTTTTGATTATTATATTATTATTTTATCTCTTTTTGGTTTCCAACGTGATTACGGCATGACCGAACGATCGGATTTTATTTTAATAGAAATTAACGGATGTTACAATTCAAATGATCGGTGGAAATTTATTTTATTTTTTGATTAGGCGAGAAAATGACTTAAGTAAATGACTAAAACACGTTAAAAACGGAAGAAAAGAAAACTGAAAGTAAACGAAATTAAAGTGAAAGTACACAAAACAAGAAATGAATTGAAAGTCTCGGATTCGAAAACTTACCCGTTGAAGAACGAAGAGCGAACGAAGAACGGATGAAGAACGGTGAAGAACGATGAAGAACGATGAAGAATTTCCATAGAATTGCTTACGGAGGCGTTACGGAAGCACTTCGACTCGATTTTTCTTCACGAAAATGTGTTTTTTGCCCAAAATAGTCGAAATGCATAGCCAAGGGGTCTTGAACATTTTGAAACAGCTCCCCCCTCCCCTATTTATAGGAAAAAAGGGAGGTGCTTGCCGCCCAGAGACTTAATGAAAAAGATTTCTAAGCGCACCCGAATTACTAAGTTCACCCCCCCTTTTCGTATTTTACGGAAAAGTTACAGAAGCCTTACGGAAGTGTTTCAGATTTGATTTTTATCTTTTTTCTCTTCCCTTTCACCAATGTTAAGTGGAATATGCTTACCCATGATTTTCAGAAATTTTACGGAAGCCACAGAAGCCCCGGAAACCATTTTTCAAAAACGTGGAGGAGCTTGCCGCCCAGTTGCTTCCTCCTTAGCCTAGACTCGAATTGCTATTTACACCGCTATCTTGATAAGTTCACCCCACCTTCTTTCGTAATTTACGGAAAAGTTACGGTAGCCTTATGGAAGCATATATGACTTAACTTTCATCTTTTTTTCTCTTCCCTTTCACCAACGTTAAGTGCAATATGCTTACCCAAGGTTTTCAGAAATTTTACGGAACTATTACGGAAGCGACGGAAGCCCCAGAAACCATTTTTCGAAAACGTGGAGGAGCTTGCCACCCAGTTGCTTCCTCCTTAAGCAACCCAACTTCCAAAATGTTCCGGAAGAGCCTAGATTCGAATTTCTATTTACACCCCTATTTTGATAAGTTCACCCCTTTCTTAGTTGATTTTTTCCATAACATTACAGAACCTTACGGATTACGTAACGATACTTGTTTTCTTTCCGTAATGTCACAAAAATTTACGGATTATGCAACCATCCCCTTTTTTTTGACTTCCGAAATGTTACGGAACCTCACGAATTGTGCAACAATGCTTTCTTTTGATTTCCGGCATGTCACGGAACTCCACGGATTGTGCAACGATGCTTTCTTTTGATTTCCGGCATGTCACGGAACTTCACGAATTGCCTAACAATGAGTGCCAAGTACCTCAAAGTGGTCAAACGAAAGTTGCATGCCACCAAACAATGGTCCCCGGACGAAATTATGGTATGACAAGAGGGAGCTAAAAGGGTTTTTAGTGGTAATTCCCAAGATGGTCATATCTCTCTTGATGGTCTCTAGAGGTATCATCCCCTTCGAAGAACATATTGCGGCAGTAGGGACTACTAGCAACAATATGTTATCAAAGAGAAAAACTCTAGATGAGGGTTCACTGTAATCAAGCAAGTCGGAGACCTAGCATGACCACAAATTCACCTTCACTCCTTATGTTCCCATGGACCCGGGTATAGGGCCCATTTTCAACTCACCGTGTATGCAAATAGTGTTGGTGTTTGTGTGCATCAAATGAATAAATATTTACCTCATGCATACATTTTAAAACACACTAAAAGCATCAAAAGAGTTTATATATACAAGAACATAAGGAAAAAGGCGAAGAGAAAGAACAAAAGGGAAGTCATAGTAAGGAAAGCACACTGATTGATTGGCCTAACTCTCTAACAATAGTCCCCAGTGGAGTCACCAACTGTCGCAACCTACCCTTCGAAGGGAGGGCGACGCGAGACTCACGGGTGCGTCTTCCAAGAAAGGAAAATGCTCGGAGTCGCCACCAACGTTAATTCGAGGAAAACGTCGGAAAAACCGGAAAGGTGTGGTCTACGAACTTTAAGTGTGAAAGGTTCAGGAGTTGTATTTACACACAGGGAAGGTATTAGCACCCCACGCGTCCTTCACAAAGGACGACAACCTCTAATCGAGTGTGCAAAGATGTCTTCAAATTGTTTTATTTTCCCTTTTTTTACGTTTTTATATCTTTTTATGCCTTTTTGTATTTTTTATCTTTTTGTGGTCGACAAGGGTGTTTCCCTTGCTCCTACGTATTCCTCAATTGTGATAAGGAAATCAGACCTACGTAGTTCTTTGAGAACTAAACGTTGGTTAAATTGTTTTTATCCCTTTTTGCAAGATATATTTTGATTGAATGAAAGGTCATTTTAAGGCGTTGAATCATTAAACGATCTTTCGATTCTTTTGAAAGGAGAGAAAACATTAAAGCATTGGACCATTAATGATCTCTTGGTTTTTTGAAAGAGGTGACAAAGCTTATGTGTTGTTTTTAGGTCTTTAAAATCCACGTTTAACCAATAAAAGTGAAAAGGATCATTTCAAGGCGTTGGACCTTAAAAATGGTTTTTAGGTGATGACAAAAGCTTGGTTTATGAATTGATTTTAGCCTTAATTTCACTTTGGTTATTAGTCAATTCGATTAAGAAAGAAAATCCCAAAGAAAAAACGTTCTGATTGATTTTTTTTTATTATTTTATTTAAAGATATTTTTTTATTATTATATTATTATTTTGCCTCTTTTTGGTTTTAAACGTGGTTACGGCATGACAGATCGGTTGGATTTTATTCTAATAGAAATTAAAAGATGTTACAACTCAAATGATCGGTGGAAATTTATTTTATTTTTTGATTAGGCGAGAAAATGACTTAACTAAATGACTAAAGCACGTCAAAAGGGGGTACGAAAAGTAAATGAAATAAAAATAAAAGCACGCGAAAAAAGTGGGGACCACTAAGGGCACATAGAATGAATTGAAAGGTTCGATTTTGGGAACTTACCGGTTGAAGATCGAAGAACGACGAAGAACGATGAAGAACGGTGGAAAACCTTCGCGAAATCGCCAACGTAAATGTCTTGAAAGCGTTACGGAAGCCCCTCGGCTTGGATTTTCTTCACAGAAACAATTTTTCTCACTAATTTTAAGTGATTCTCAGATACCAGGAGGGTTGAACGAATTTGTTCTGCCCTCCTCCCCCTATTTACAGGGGAAAAGAGGGAGGTGGTTGCCGCCCAGCTCGCCCAGGCGAGCTCGGTTGCTTCCACCAGAAGGCACCGCCTTCTGTTGGAACATCCTAGAAGGCCCAAGTGGGCCTGATTGCTATTTGCACACCCCTTTTTACTAAATACACCCCATCTGCCCTTTTTTTGTTGATTCTTTTTCTGTAATGTTACGGAACTTTACAAATTACGTAACGATACTTGTTTTCTTTCCGTAATGTCACGAAACCTTACAGATTACACAATCGTCCCCTCTTTGGCATCCGGAATGTTATGGAACTTTACGGATTGCGCATTAACACTTCCTTTCAACTCTCGACATGTCGCGAAACTTCATGGATTGCCTAACGATTGGTGTCAAGTACCTCAAAGTGGTCAAGTGAAGGTCGCATCCCAACAAACAGATGGTCCCCGGAGGAAATTAGGGTATGACAACAGGGATGTCAGTATCTTCAGAGATATCCATTACCACAAAGTCTGCTGGGAAGATAAAATGTTTTACTCGGACCAACACATCTTCAATTACTCCATATGGTCAGGTAATAGAGCGGTCAACTAATAGTAAAGTCATTCGAGTGGGCATTATTTCCAACTCTCCCAATCTTCTGCACATGGAGAGTGGCATCAAATTGATAGTAGCTCCCAAGTCAATAAGAGTTTTTCCCACATTGACTTCTCCAATTGAACAAGGAATAGTTACACTCCCAGGATCTTTATACTTGGGTGGAAGGATCTTCTGGATCACAGCACTGCAATTTCCTTCCATTATGATGGTTTCCTGATGAATATATTTATGCTTCCTTATTAACATATCTTTCAAAAATTTAGAGTAGAGTGACATCTGCTGCAAAGCTTCTTCGAAGGGCATGGTTATTTCCAGTTTCCTGAAAATATCTAAAACTCTCACTAGATGACGATCTTTTTGTTTCTTGGAAGGTACCACAGGATATGGTACTTCCACACCTTCATCCACATCTTTTTCACTCATACTCTTCTTTGCATTCTTATTATTTTTTTCTTCTTTTTCTTCTTTTTCATTTTTTTCATTTTCTATTTCTTTTTCTTGATTACTTTCACCTCTCACCTCATTTTTCTTGCCATCAGTACTTTTTTTATCAGCAGTTTTCTTCTTATGCACAACATTATCGTCATTCTCAACCTCCACAAACCTTTTACTCCTTGTCATCACAGCTTCACACTCCTCCTTGGGATTCTGTTCTATATTTGCCACAAAACTGTTGGATGACTTGTCAGCTATCTGCTTGGCCAGTTGTCCCACCTGGACCTCAAGGTTCTTTAGTGCTAACTCAGTGCTTTTATGATTTGACATTGATACCTGCATAAACTGAGTCAAGGTCTCCTCCAACTTAGTAGTTCTCTGGAATACGTTAGGTCCTTATTGGATTGGCCTGTTTGAAGGCCCACTCTGGTCTTTGTTGAACTGGTTGCCAGGGTGTGTCCTCCACTATCCTTGTTGATTATAGGGACCCTACTGAAAGCCTGAAAATCCTCCTTGAGTATACCCTTGTCGCTGTTGATTTCCCATATAATGAATTTCTTGAGTGTTTTCTTCAGTGGAAATACATTGGCCTGTTTCATGAGCCTCACCACAGATGGTACAACCTGTAACCTGTATAACAGAAGAGTGTGTAGGTTAACCCATAGACAACTTAGTTGGCAGCTTACCAAGTGTTTCTGTTAAAATCTCAAGTTGCTTAGAAAACAACTTGTTTTGTGCCAATAAAGCGTCATATGATGATAGCTTTATCAAGCTTTTCTTCGTGGGTTGGTGGGTTCTATCTCGTAGAATGGCATGATCACTGGCTAAGATGTTCTCAATTAGTTCAGTTGCTTCTTCCGGGGTCTTTAGTTTTATCTTTCCCCCTACAGAAGCATCTAACAGTTGCTTGGTTTGTGGTCTCAGCCCATATATAAACATATTCAATTGGATTGGTTCGGAAAACCCATGAGTGGGAGTTCTTCTCAACAAGCCTCTGAATTTCTCCAATGCTTCACTCAGAGATTCATCAGGAAACTGATGAAATGAAGTGATTGCAACTTTCCCTTCTGTAGTCTTGGACTCTGGGAAGTATTTCTTTAGGAACTTTTCAACAACTTCTTCCCATGTTTTCAGACTATTGCCCTTGAATGAGTGGAGCCACCTCTTGGCTTCTCCTGCCAATAAGAATGAGAAAAGGCTGAGCCTAATAGCTTCGTCTGGTACACCGGCAATCTTAACAGTGTTACATATTTCAATGAATGTTGCCAAGTGTTCATAGGGATCTTCATTAGGTAATCCTTGAAATAAGTTCCCCTGTATTAAATGAATTAAGGAATGTGGATAGTTGATGTTGTTAGCTTATACTTCAGGACGTGCAATGCTAGTAAAAAATTGTGGTACTGAACTACTTGAATAATCCTCAAGGGTAATCCTCTGGTCATGCTCATCTGCCATGGTAATGGCTTCAGGTAATTGAGTGGCAGATTCCCTTGATGATGGTGAATCAGGTGATAATAAGTCATAGAAATGAGTCTCCTCCTCAAGAATGGATGCAATTGTTCTGTCTTGCAGAAGTTTCCTTCTCCTCTCGGCCCTGTTCCTTCGCAATGTAGCTTCAATTTCTATGTCCAGAGGAACTAAATTGCCTGTGGGAGATCTATGCATATACAATACTAACAGAACAGCGGTTATCCAGTTAAACAAGAAAACACAAATAGAAATTATGAACAAATATTCACCAAAACAATCAAAGAATAACAAATAAAGAATAGACACCTCAAAACGAGCTAACTTCCCAAATAAAAAAAAGTTCTCCGGCAACGGCGCCAAAAACTTGTTCGGCTTCCGGAAAGTGCACCGGATCGCACAAGTAGTATAAAACGGTAAGAACCGAGTATCGAACACTCGGGGAACTTGTGTTATTTGGTAAGCTATTTGAGCAAATAAGTGTCTGGTGTGTAAAGGTAACTGTGAATATGAACAGGTGTATAAACTATCTGTGCAAAAAGAAAGAAAATCACACGAGAGAAATGATGTGTAAAAACAAGTAGAGAACACGTTGGTCTTCCTAATAGGTGCCTGATGCTAAAAAGATACTAAACCCTGACTCCTCATGATAGTTTAGCCTAATCCTGATCAAGCATCGTCTGCAGATTCCTCTTGTAAGACTAAACTCAACCAGGACCGCATTAAGACACACATACTCAAATAAATTATTGCACCCCGATTCCTCGTGAAAGCACAACAACTCAGCCCTGCACTATCAAGGACTTTAGAGTCAGACCAGTTTCCACAGTTGAATGACCCTAACAAAGCATGCATCTACGTGATCAAGGTAAAGGCATACTGGAATGAAAAGCAGATAGCATAGAGAACACAAAAACATCATTAAATAGATAGAAATATATTTACATCAGGTACCTACAGGGAAAATCCAACAGAGGATTTAGCTTTCTATACCAGGAAGCCTTCTTAACAACAAAGAGAAGAACAAGATGAAATATTGAAAAAATACAAGTGGTGAGGATGTCTCCTTCACCTCTAGGATCTCACAATCACTCACAAACTCATCTCAAGCTCTCAAACAAACTTTTGCAGATCTTCACACAACAAAATCTCTCAAAACTCTCTGGAACTTGGTCCTTTCTCTCTCTAGAAACCCTAGACATGTGTTAGTCGATGAATACGACTAACTTTTGTGTATAAAACTTGTGTATATTGTATCGAACTTCTCCAATTTATAGTTGTTTTGTAATATTATAAGTAGTTTATGTTAAATATAGGTAATAGATAATATATACTTTTGTTTTGTGCATTTAATAATCAATTTCTCTCAATTTCAGGTTAATTAGGCAAATTGGCAAAAGTGTTGTTTTCACCTTCTCGCTAAACCAATCTGCTGGCTTAGTGAGCATTCGCTAAGCGCGACACTAAGTGGCTAAGCGCGAGGAAGAAGCCAGAAGAAGATGAGCTGTCAGGTTCGCTGAGCGCACCGCTCCAGGTCATCAAGCGCACCGCTTCAGCTCGTCTGCTAAGCGAGAGAAGCGCACTAAGCCAAAATCCACTTATGCGTGCTAAGCAATTCATATTTTCGCTAAGCGCGCAAGCACGGACCAACCCACCTATTTAAGCTTAAAATCAGATTTGTTGTGGGAGTTTTGGCATTTTTCCTTGAGAAGCCTCTGCATGCGCAAGAGTCTGGCCTTGGCTTGAAGCTTTTGCATGTTTAGGAAGTTATAGAGAGAGAAAGGTCCAAGTTCGAGAGAGTTCTGAGAGATTTTGCTGTGTGAAGATCTGCAGAGACGAGAGCTCGAAGCGGAAGCCGTTTTGAGAGCTTGAGATGAGTTTGTTAGTGATTGTGAAATCCTAGAGGTGAAGGAGACATCCTCACCACTAGTATTTCTTCAATATTTCAACTTGTTCTTCTCTGTGTTGTAAAGGAGGTTTCCGGACTATGGAAAGCTAAATCCTCTGTTGGATCTTCCCTGTAGGTACCTGATGTAAATATATTTCTATCTATGTAATGATGTTTTGTGTGTTCTCTGTGCTATCTGATTTTCATTCCAGTATGTCATTACCTTGATCACGTAGATGCATGCTTTGTTAGGGTCATTGAACAATGGAAAATGGTCTGATTCTAAAGTCCTTGATAGTACGGAGCTAAGTTGTTGTACTATCACGAGGAATCGGGGTACAAGAACCTAGTTGTGTATGTGTGTCTTAATGCGGTCCTGGTTGAGTTTAGTCTTACAAGAGGAATCAACGAACGAGGCTTGATCAGGATTAGGCTAGGCTATCATGAGGAATCGGGGTCTAGCAGTCTAGGAGACAACATAGGAATACATGAGCGTTGTTAGATAGAGAACATCCGTTTTAGCATCAAGAACTTATTAGGAAGACCAACGCGTTCTCTACTTGTTTTTACACAACATTTATCTTTCGTGATTTTCTTTCTTTTTGCATTGATAGTTTACATACCTATTCATAACCACAAGCATCTTTTCATTCTAGACATTTATTTACCGAAATAGCTTGCCAGATAACACAAGTTCCCCGAGAGTTTGATACTCGGTTCTTACTGTTTTATACTACTTGTGCGATCCAGTACACTTGTCGGCTGTGAACAAGTTTTTGCCGCCGTTGCCGGGTAACTTCTTTTGATTTTGGGAATTTAGATCGTTCTTAGGTGTCTATTCTTTGATTGTTTCTGTGAATATTTGTTCTTTAATTTATATTAGTCTTTTCTTATTGAACTGGATAACCGCTGTTCTGTTAGTACTATTTTTGCATAGATCTCCCACAGGCACTTTAGTTCCTTTGGACTTAGAAATTGAAGCTACACTGAGAAGGAACAGGGCTGAGAGGAGAAGGAAACTATTGCAAGACAGAACAGTTGCATTCATTCTTGAGGAAGAGACCCATTTTTCGGATTCATCATCACCTTATTCACCATCATCAAGGGAATCCACTAATCAATTATCTAAAACTGCTACCATGGCAGATGAGCACGACCACAGGACTACCCTTGAGGACTATTCAAGTAGCTCGGTACCACAATTTTTTTTTTTTGCACGTCTTGAAGTGCAAGCGCACAACATCACCTACCCACATTCTTTGATCCATCTGATACAAGGGAATTTATTTCAAGGATTACCTAATGAAGATCCCTACGCATACTTGGCAACATTTATTGAGATTTGCAACACTGTTAAGATTGTCGGTGTACTAGATGAAGCTATCAGACTTAGTATTTTCTCATTTTCACTGGCCGGAGAGGCCAAGAGCTGGCTCCACTCATTCAAAGGTAACAGTCTTAAAACCTAGGAAGAAGTTGTGGAAAAGTTCCTAAAGAAGTATTTCCCAGAATTTAAGACTGCTGAAGGGAAGGCAACAATATCTTCATCAATTCCCTGATGAATCCTTGAGTGAGGCGTTGGAGAGATTCAAAGACTTACTGAGAAGAACTCCCACCCACGGATTCTCCGAGCCAATCCAACTGAATATGTTCATAGATGGGCTGAGACCACAAACCAAGCAATTACTAGATGCTTCTGCTGGGGGAAAAATAAAGCTGAAAACCCCAGAAAAAGCAACTGAGCTAATAGAGAACATGTCAGCTAGTGATCATGCCATTCTGAGGGACAGAACCCATCAACCCACAAACAAGAGCCTGTTGAAGCTAACATCACATGATGCTTTGTTGGCACAGAACAAGTTTTTATCTAAGCAACTTGAGATCCTAACAGAAACACTTAGTAAGCTGCCAACTAAACTGTCGATTAGACAACCTACACATTCTTCTGTTTTGCAGGTCACAGGTTGTACCATTTCCCCACTGAAGCAAACACTCAAGAAATTCATTTCATGGGGAATCAGGAGAGGCAAGGGTATACTCAAAGAGGATTTTCAGGCTTCCATCAAGGTCCTTATAATCAGCAAGGACAGTGGAGGACACACACTAGCAACCAGTTGAATAAAGACTAGGGTGGATCCTCAAACAGGCCAATTCAACAAGGGCCTAACATCTTTCAGAGGACGACTAAGTTGGAAGAGACCTTGACTCAGTTTATGCAGGTAATGATGTCAAATCATAAGAATACTGAGTCAACACTAAAGAACCTTGAGGTCCAGGTGGGACAACTGGCCAAGCAGATGGTTGACAAGTCATCCAACAATTTTGGAGCAAATATGGAAAATAATCCTAAGGAGGAATGCAAGGATGTGATGACTAGGAGTAAAAGGTTTGTGAAAGTTGAGGATGAAGACAATGTGGTGTACAAGGAGCAAATGGGTGAAAAGACTGGTGTTGAGGCTAAGGAAACTAATGTGAAAAGGTAAAGAGAATCAGGAAAAAGGGAATAAAATAATGGTCCAGAATAATGAGATTGAGAACCAAGAAAAAGAAAAAGAGAAAAATGAAAAATAAGAAAAAAAAATAAGATTTCAGAGAAGAGTAGAAGTGGAAAGGCTGTGGACAAAGGTGTGGAAGTACCATAACCTGTGGTACCTTCCAAGAAAGAAAAAGATTGTCATTTGGTAAGATTTTTGGATATTTTCAGGAAACTAGAAATAACCATGCCCTTTGGCGAAGCTCTGCAGCAGATGCCACTCTACTCCAAAATTTTGAAAGATATGTTGACAAGGAGGCACAAGTACATTCATCAGGAAAACATCATAGTGGAATGAAATTGTAGTGTTGTGATCCAAAAGATTCTTCCACCTAAGCATAAAGATCCTGGGAGAGTAACTATTCCTTATTCAATAGGAGAAGTCAATGTAGGAAAGGCTCTGATTGATCTGGGAGCCAGCATTAATTTGATGCCATTCTCCATGTGTAGAAGATTGGGAGAGTTGGAGATTATGCCCACTCGAATGACTATACAATTAGTTGATCGCTCCATTACTAGGCCCTACGGAGTAATTGAAGATGTATTGGTTAGGGTCAAGCATTTTATCTTCCCCGCAGACTTTGTGGTCATGGATATCTCTGAACATACTGACATCCCTGTAATCTTGGGGAGGCCGTTCATGTTGACCGTAAGCTGCATAGTTGACATGGGGAAGAGGAAGCTGGAGTTAGGTTTTGAAGACCAGAAAATTGATTTTGACTTGTTTGTTGTAGACAAGCCTGCTCCAGAACACAATGTTTGCTTGCGGATAATGGGAAAAGGTCCAGGGGTTCTAAAGGTGAGAACCAAAACGTAAAATTTCCCAGTGAGGTAAAAGCGTCAAGCTAATGACGTTAAAGAAGCACTCCCTGGGAGGCAACCCAGTTTCAATTTGTGTTATTTTTGGTTTTTCATGCATTTGAGCATTGGGAACTTGCTGTATAATTTGAACATTGGAGCATATCAACCTCTTTTTGAATGGTAAAATTAAGGGTTTCAATTTCTTGGGAAAGGATTAAGTTTAAAACTTAGAAAATCTTTTTGAAAATTAGTCCTTTCGCTAAGCGCTTGCTTCTCGCTAAGCGCATAATCATTCATGCGCTAAGCCACGAATTTCAAGCACTTAGCGCACAACCCTGGCATTTGAGGATGATTATTTCCACTAAGCCAAAATCAATTCGAGTTGAATTCAGCAAAGTGATAGATTGATCGTTGAGTGATGCCTTCACCTTGGCTAAGCGAGACCGAGTGTCGCCAAGCGCAATTCATTGCGGCCAGAATTAAGGGTCATGGAGCTTAGTGCTTAATTTGCTGGCTAAGCGGACTATCTTGCAGATTAAATTGGATTTGATGCAGCTTAGCGCTACTCATGGTCGCTGAGCTCAATCACTTGCGGCAGTATGCGCGCTAAGCGGATCTCTTAACTGCTCAACGCTAGCTTCACTGCAAATAAAATACATGATTTCAGCTAAGTGGGCCCAGAGCTTGGCTTAGCGAGAGTTGCAGGTTTTTTGATCTGCAGATCTCGCTAAGCGATAGAATTCGTGCGCTAAGCTAAGTATCTAAAAAAAAAAAGAGAGCTTGGCTAAGCGTGAGCTCCGCTAAGCGGCTGGCCTTAAGAAACCAAACGACTCTCCCGCTGAGCGAATGCTTCACTAAGCGGGAGCGTCGAAAATCACTTCGTTAAGTGTAGCTTCAGTACTATGACAAGTGTTGAGTGTAAGGGACAGCTGGAGAATTTTTTTTCCTGCATAAAAACTATTATCTCTTTCTCCCTCCCTCGTCTAATCCAGCATCTGCATTTGGTCTACTGCATCAACGATTCAAGTAAGTTCCATATGATCATTTTCTTTGTTAGTTTGCTCAACCTTAGGTTAGACGACCTTTAAAATTAGCTTTAGGAATTATAGGATTGTAGTATGCTTAAAAGAAGTTAAAGTTTAGGTTGTCTGTTGTAAAATGTGTTGGGAACTTTGCATGTGTGATTTTCCTGTTAGAGGCCCCTATTTTAGAAGAAAATGCACTATTTTTCCTGCTGTCTTTCTGGAAAATGCAACGAACTCGCTGAGCGCACCTGCCACGCAGAGCGAGATTATCAATGCTCATTGAATTTCTCGAAAGAACTCACTGAGCGCACATGTCGTGCTGAGCGACTGTACCAATAATAGTTGTATTCTTCAAAAGAATTCGCTGAGTGTGTTCGTTGTGCTAAGCGATCTAACCTGTAGAGGATGAACATTCATCCTCTTGATAAGTACTTGTGGCTAAGTGAGGTTGATTCGCTAAGCCCAAGTAATGAAGAAAATTTTTATATTGTGATGATAGCTGCGTGCTAAGCCAATATCCCTGTGCCAAGCGAATTTCCTTGCGGCAGTTACTGAGTTGAGCAACCCAGTTCGCTGAGCTCCCATAACTTAGTAAAATTTGTGAAAATTTTACTATGTAATACCGCTAAGAGCGACTCAGGGAGAGCTAAGCACATATCATTGCGGCTGGTCTTAGGCTTAGCGGGATCTATAGGTCGCTAAGCGAGTATAAGCTCTCTTGAAAACTCGCTAAGCGACTTTTACTTCGCCAAGCGATATATATTGTTTTGTGAGGACCACTAAGCAACTGCTATTTCACTAAGCGGCCTTTATCTTTCTGTTGTCTTAATTTTTGTAAATGTTCACATTCTTTTCTTACAGATGGCCTCAAGAAAGAGAGCAAGAGCTGAAGACATCCCTTCATCATCCAACCCACCTCCTCCGACAGCAACCATGGAACCAGATGCCCAACATGCACCACCCATAATTCCTATGTTGCAGAGCTTATTCAGGGGGCAGCTGGTGATTGTATACAACCAACAACAGTTAGCTCACAATAGGCCAATAGTATCCATGGAAAAATTTCTGGACAAGGTGGCCAGGCCTGAAGCCCAGCTTCCTTTGGGAAGAGCCCCCGAGGTTGTTCCTCCCAGTCCTATACCAACAAGGACAAAGCCTGCACTAGCTGAGTCACAACCTCCAGTAGTAGAGCCACCTGCTTCTCTGGAGGTTGAGATACTATCTCCTTCACCAACTCCACGGGCACCACCTTTGATACTCATTCCTGATGACTCAGATGCTGAAGCTGCTGCTCCTCCTGACTCGCCAGCCTACTACCTAGAGGATGGTTCGGACTTTTCTGACTGGATGGACTATTGAGGAAGTTGTGGTTCATCTTGACAAGAATGTGGATATTTCTGAAGAGTTTATGCTTCTTTTTGTGCTTTTTGATTTATTAGTATAATTATGGTGTTAGTACATTATTTACTTTTTGTTAATTTTTTGCATGAGTAGTGTAGTTGCTCATCCTAAAGCATCTGGAACAGTTTAACTTAACTTTTGTTGGTATGGCAATGAAGTAGTTTATTTATTTTGTGAAATGGATGTATGCCTTGTTTTAAATTGAATGCATGCTTAAGATGAGATTTGTGTTTCTTTTGATGAATTTGAACGAATATGCATGTTGAACAAAGAAAGAACAAGAGTGTGAACTTACAGTAGAATTGTTAGTCAATAGACAGACTGATTGTGAAAGAAAAAGCTTGAACCAAAAACCGGTGAGAGTTTGACCTTACTCTGTGAGTGAACGACTAATTGTGAGTAATGATCTTTGCATGAATTTCTGAATTCTAGAATGATATGTATAGCTTAGAACTTGATGAAGGCCATGATTTGTATATACACAAGCTCTTTTGACCAAATAGCTCACCTTGAATGATAACTGTATCTTTTTCTCCTTCTATAAGCTGAATGATTTTTGTCATGAATTGAACCCTAAACTTAAATGATTATCTCTTGATACCTTGTTTAGATTCTAGGAGAGCATATGGTTCAAGGCAAATTTACTCTAAATTTTGGGGAGGAAAGTCAATTAGAATGAAAAGAAAAGGTTAAGCATCAGCACACACAACAAATAAGTTATATGTTAAAAAAAAGGAAGAAGAAAAGAATAAGTGTGTTGTTTCAATAAGGTCAAAAGCGACTTAAGAGAAGAAAAATAATGAGAAGGCTACTTGTATGATACAAGAAAAAGATCATTGGGATAAGTCTAGGACTTGTGCTCTCTTAGAATCTAAACCTTTGAATCCTAGAAAAACCAATGAATTTTTGTTGCCAAACCTCACTACAAGCCTGAGAAAGTCCTTCTGATTCTGTTTATACATTTCTGAATTGATGGCATGAGATAAAATGCAAAGATTGGATCTCTTGTTAGTTGTTATCAATGAATAGCTTAAACACTTGTGCTTGAGTGAAACAGTAGCCGTGAGACTGTGGTTTGAGCTACTTTCCTTGATATATGTCTTATGATTAACTTCATCTAACTATATAGTTCACATTTTGTTCTCCTCTTTGTCTACCTGCATATTCTGTGAAAACAAGTGATAGGTACACATTGCTTCATATTTCTCATCATACAATCAACAAATTTTGATGCATACACCTTTGTACATAAACACTGCATGTTTTACCACTTGAGGACAAGTGAGTTGTTCTCTTTTGCTTAAGGACAAGAAAAACTGTAAATTTGGGGGAGTTGTTAGTCGATGAATACGAGTAACTTTTATGTATAAAACTTGTGTATATTGTATCAAACTTCTCCAATTTATAGTTGTTTTGTAATATTATAAGTACTTTCTATTAAATATAGGTAATAGATAATTTATACTTTTGTTTTGTGTGTTTAATAATCAATTTCTCTCAATTTCAGGTTAATTAGGCAAATTGGCAAAAGTGTTGTTTTCACCTTCTCGCTAAGCCAATCTGCTGGCTTAGCGAGCATTCACTAAGCGTGACACTCAGTGGCTAAGCGCGAGGAAGAAGCCAAAAGAAGATGAGCTATCAGGTTCACTGAGCGCATCGCTCCAGGTCATCAGGAGCACCACTTCAGCTCATCCGCTAAGCGAGAGAAGTGCGCTAAGCCAAAATCCACTTATGCGTGCTAAGCAATTCATATTTGCGCTAAGCGCGTGAGCATGGACCAACCCACCTATTTAAGCTTGAAATCATATTTTTTGTGGGAGTTTTGGCATTTTTCCTTGAGAAGCCTCTGCATGTGCGAGAGTCTAGCCTTGGCTTGAAGCTTTTGCATGTTTAGGAAGTTCTAGAGAGAGAAAGGTCCAAGTTCCAGAGAGATCTAAGATATTTTGCTGTGTGAAGATCTGCAGAGACGAGAGCTCGAAGCGGAAGCCGTTCTGAGAGCTTGAGATGAGTTTATGAGTGATTGTGAAATCCTAGAGGTGAAGGAGACATCCTCACCACTTGTATTTTTTTCAATCTTCCATCTTGTTCTTCTCTGTGTTGTAAAGGAGGTTTCCGGACTATGGAAAGCTAAATCCTCTGTTGGATCTTCCCTGTAGGTACCTGATGTAAATATATTTCTATCTATGTAATGATGTTTTGTGTGTTCTCTGTGCTATTTGATTTTCATTCCAGTATGTCGTTACCTTGATCACGTAGATGCATGCTTTGTTAGGGTCATTGAACAGTGGAAACTAGTCTGATTCTAAAGTCCGTGATACTACGGGGCTAAGTTGTTGTACTATCACGAGGAATCGGGGTACAAGAACTTAGTTGTGTATGTGTGTCTTAATGCGGGCCCGGTTGAGTTTAGTCTTACAAGAGGAATCTACGAACGAGGCTTGATCAGGATTAGGCTAGGCTATCATGTGGAATCGGGGTCTAGCAGTCCAGGAGACAACATAGTAATACATGAGCATTGTTAGATAGAGAACATCCGTTTTAGCATTAGGAACCTATTAGGAAGACCAACGCATTCTCTACTTGTTTTTACACGACATTTATCTTGTGTGATTTTCTTTCTTTTTGTATAGATAGTTTACATACCTATTCATAACCACAAGCATCTTTTCATACTAAACACCTATTTACCGAAATAGCTTGCCAGATAACACAAGTTCCCCGAGAGTTCGATACTCGGTTCTTACCATTTTATACTACTTGTGCGATCCGGTACACTTGCCGGCCGTGAACAACATGCAAAGCTCTTAATCCCAGTCCAAACTCTCTTCACAAAATCTGATTTTAGGCTTAAATATGTGGCCTTGTTCGTGCTCGTGCGCTTAACGCACTTATGGACCGCTTAGCGCATGTTAGTGATTTTTGGCTTAGCGTGCCTTTCTCGCTTAGTAGATGAACTAAAGCGGTGCGCTTAGTGAGATGAAGCAGTGCGCTTAGTAAACCTGTACAACTCATCTTCTTCCAGAGTCTTCCTCGCACTTAGCCCAGGAGGGTTGTGCTTAGCAAACGCTCGCTATGCCAGCAGATTGGCTTAGCAAGAAGGTGAAAAATAGCACTTACCAAAGCTTGCCTAATTAACCTGAAATTGAGAGAAAATGATTATTAAACACACAAAATGAAATTATTAAGTATTTATTACCTATACTTAACAGAAAATACTTATAACACTACAAAATAACCATAAGTTGGGATAGTTTCATACAATTTATACAAGTTTTATACGCAAAAGTTAGTCGTTTTCACCGACTAACTTGAAGGACATGCACAAAGTGTGACTATATGATGTGGCAATGGGGTGTAGTAAGCAAATGCTCACCTCCCCCTCTAAAGTTTAATTGGATTGGTCTTCTACCAATTCAATTAAATTTATTTCCCAACACACATCAAATATTCACATAGTGCATGTGAAATTACAAAACTACCCCTAATATAAAAACTAGTCTAGGTGCCCTAAAATACAAGGGCTGAAAAATCTTATATTTCTAGGGTACCCTACCTATAATATGGAGCCCTAAATACAAAGACAAAAAATAATGAAATCCTAATCTAATATGTACAAAGATAAGTGGACCCAACCTTGGCCCATGGGCTCAAAAATCTACCTTGAGGTTTATGAGAACCCTCGGGCCTTCTTCACCAACTCTAACCCAATCCTCTTGGAGCCTCTTGCTCATGGCTCTGGTAACTGGTCCCTTCCTAGGGAGGATTGCATCATCCCCTCCCCCTTGAAGAGGATTTGACCTCAAATCTGTCGGTTCCTCCTCCTCAATATCAGCTCCACCTGCAAAAGGAATTAAATCAGAAATATTAAAAGTGGTACTAACTCCATACTCTTCTTGGAGGTCCAACCTATTGGCATTGTTATTGATCCTCTCCAAGACCTAAAAAGGTCCATCCCTTCTAGGTCTAAGCTTGGATTTCCTTTTAGTAGGGAATCTATCCTTCATAAGATGGAGCCAAACCCAGTCCCCCTCATTAAGAACTAGCTCATTTCTTCCTCTATTGCCTTTAGTTGAATACACATTTGTTTGGTTCTCTATTTGGTTCTTAACCCTTTCATGCAACTTCTTTACAAACTCTGACCTAGATTCCCCTTCTTTATGTATAAAAGAAGTGTCAAGTGGGAGGGGAATGAGGTCTAAGTGTGTTAGGGGATTGAACCCATAGACAACCTCAAAAGGGGATTGCTTGGTTGTTCTATGAAACTCCCTGTTGTAGGCAAATTCTACATGAGGAAGATACTCATCCCAAGACTTATGGTTGCCTTTCAGAAGAGCCCTTAAAAGGATGGATAAAGACCTATTCACTACCTCTGTTTGCCCATCATTTTGTGGATGAAAAATGGTAGAGAAAAGAATTTTGGTTCCTAGCTTAGCCCATAAGGTTTTACAGAAGTGGCTAAGGAACTTAGCATCTCTATCTGACACAATGGTCCTAGGCAAACCATGGAGTCTCACAACTTCCCTTAAAAAGAGTTTTGAGATGTGGGAAACATCATCCACTTTGTGGCATGGTATAAAGTGTGCCATCTTAATAAACCTATCCACCACCACAAAGATAGAGTCTACACCTCTTTGGGTTCTAGGAAGCCCAAGGACAAAGTCCATACTAATGTCTACCCAAGGTGCAAATGGGATGGGTAAAGGTGTGTATAGCCCATGAGGCATCACCCTAGACTTGGCTTGTAAACAAGCCACACACCTAGTGCAATGCTTATGGACATCTTTCTTCATATAGGGCCAATAAAAATTTTCTTTGAGTAAGACAAGGTCTTGTCGATCCCAAAGTGGCCCATGAGACCACCCTCATGGCTCTCTTTCACAAGTAATTTTCTAATGGATCCTTGGGGTATCCAAAGCTTTCCCTCTTTGAACAAATACCCCTCAGCCAAATAGAATCCATCTTGGGCCTTTTTCCCACAACTCTCGTAAATGGGAGAGAAATATTCATCTAAAGCATACAAGTCCCTAATGTTATCAAATCCTAAAATTTGAGCTCCTAGGGAGCAAAACAATGTGTGTCTCCTAGAGAGGGCATCAGCTACCACATTTGTTTTTCCCTTTTTGTATTTGATAACATATGGAAATTGCTCTAGGTACTCTACCCATTTTGCATGCCTTTTGTTTAACTTGCTTTGCCCTCTAATGTACTTAAGTGATTGATGATCACTATGAATGACAAATTCCTTGGAGACAAGGTAATGTTCCCAAGTTTGGAGGGCTCTTATTAAGGCATAAAGCTTTTATCATAGGTGGGGTAGTTGAGGGTGGCACTATGAAGTTTTTTACTAAAATAAGCAATAGGGTGCCCACCTTGTAACAATACAGCTCTACCTCCCACTCAGGAGGCATCACATTCTAGCTTAAAAGTTTTAGAAAAGTCAGGAAGAGCTAAATAGGTGCCTTAGTAAGCTTTTCTTTGAGAAAAGCAAAGGCTTGATCTTGTTTTTCACTCAGGTAAATGCCACATTCTTCTTCACCAACTCATTGAGAGATGATGCAATTGTTGAGAAATTAGGAACAAACCTTCTATAGAAGCTTGCTAACCCATGGAAGCTCCTAATATCTCCCACACTTTTTAGGGTGGGCCATTCTTGGATGGCCTTGAATTTCTCAGGGTCCATTTGGACCCCATTTCTACCAACTACAAACCCTAAGAAAACTATATTATCTACACAAAAGGTACACTTCTCTATATTTGCATAGAGGGTGTTTTTCCTAAGGACTAAAAGAACTTGCCTGAGATGTCCTAAGTGATCATCTAGGCTCCTACTGTACACTAAAATATCATCAAAAATAAACAACTACAAAATCTACATATGAAATCCTTTAAGACATGATGCATAAGCCTCATAAAGGTGCTTGCTGCATTAGTGAGCCCAAAAGGCATCACTAGCCATTCATACAAACCAAAACTTGGTCTTCAAAGAGGTTTTCCACTTATCACCCTTTTTCATCTTGATTTGGTGATAACCACTTTTAAGATCAATTTTTAAAAAGATATTGGCACCCTGCAACTCATCAAGAAAATCATCAAGTCTAGGAATGAGGTGCCTATAATTTACAGTGATGTTGTTGATGGCCCTACAATCTGTACACATTCTCCACGTACCATCCTTTTTGGGCACCAACAACACTGGCACAACACATAGGCTTAGGCTCTCTTGGACCCAAACCTTCTCCAATAATTCTTTAACCTGAGACTCTATCTCCTTAGTCTCCTAAGGGTTAGTCCTATAGGTTGGCCTATTAGGAAGGCTTGCTCCTAGGACTAAATCTATTTGGTGTTCTATTCCCCTTAAAGGAGGTAGCCCAGGGGGTATCTCTTTGGGAAATATATCACCAAATTCATGTAAGAGTTCTTGGACCTTTGGGGGTAAGGTCTCAAATGTAGGAATTATGGCAGTGCTAAGGGATGTTTCCTTTGAAGACAAGGCCTTACTATCATTTTTTTTCTTTTGTTTTTCTAGTTTTTCTTCCTTATCCCTCTTATCTTTCATAGTTAGTTGATCTTTGGCCACCTTTGAAGGTGTTTGAGGATGCAACACAAATTTAGTGCCAAGATGGGTGAGGGTAATCTCATTAGTTAGGCCATTGTAAATGATCTTCCTATCAAACTGCCACGCCCTTCCTAAAAGAATATGTCCTGCCTCCATGGGTACTATATCACAATTAACTTCATCCTTATATGTCCAATGGAGAAAGGTGATGCAATCCTACCCCGCAAGGGCATTGGATAGAAGACTCCAAGTAGATTGGGCCAGAGATGCAAGAGAAGGCCCTAGGATTCTCATGAGCCTTAGGGCAGATTTTGGGCCCATGGGCTAAGTATGAACCCACTTATCTCTGTACATACTAGATTAAGGTTTCATTATTCTTGACCCCTCATGATCATGGTTTTCTTTGTGGGGTGTAACACCCTGGAAATTTCTACCCGGAATTTTTGGAAACGATGTATTTTGAATGATTATATATATAAGTATTATTCAGTGTATATGCCTATATGTTCTTGGTAAGAGTAGGAATAGTGGGGGCAAGATATGCGGGTTAGACTAATTAAGGAAGAGAAGTCCATAACTAGGAGGTTATGAGTTAATTCTTAATTAATTAGTCTAAAAATCATCGTTTTGCGTGCGACTTAAAATTTAACGAAACCAACCTCTGAACCACGCTCGGGGTTTTATTCTGAGCGTTTTGATATATATATTGCTTACTTTCGAAAACTGGCCCCGACGGACGCAGAGAAACGCGAGGAACTGGAACCAGAGAAATGACACGCAAAACGAGGCAGGATTTTAGCGTTTCAAAGGTCAGATTTTCTCACTTTTGTGACTGAGTATAGGTCACAATCAAAAGAGAAAGTGGGCCCTTTTTGCTCCACTCAAATGGGGACATGTGGCAGAGCTTGAATAAAATAATAGAAAAAGAGAAAACCCTTTTTATTTAAGACCAAAAAGCTTTTCTCTCTCCTCACTCAGCCAAAGCAGAAATTCAGAAGCCTTTTCTCTCCCTCTCTCACGTAGATTTCTTCTTCTTCATTCTCCATTGAAGCTCCACACAAAGCTTCAACCTTTGGCCATCATTTCTGCCCCAAATCGTGAAAGGAGGGCGTTTTTGGAGTCGTGAAGTGCGGGGATACGAGTGGGACTTCGAAATTTCAGGTTTGGGTGGACTTCTTTCTCCTTTGATTTTCGTGGGTATGGGGTTTGGGGAGATATGATGAGTAGTCTTGCTAGGTTTCTGCTGTGTGATGATTAATTGTGAAGACATTTGTTGAAAGCTTGTTGAAATTGCCATGTTGGATGAGTTAAACATACCCATTCTGTTTTAGGGTTTTTGTGATGATGTTTGTGATGTTTATATGCTGAAATTGCCTATGGAAAACTGTTAGAGATGAATGGTAGAGTTAACCTAGGGTTAGAAAGTGAGAATGTGATGTTATGAGTGGAAAAAGAGTGAGGCTTTGAGAGTTGGAAGGTTAAGTCTGAATTCTGTGGTAAATGGAGGTTAAAATGAGTTAATCCTAGCTTGAAATGTCATTTAGGACATGTGAGAAAGGTTAGGCTGTGCTAGAGAGGAAAACAAATGACCAAAGTGAACCAAGAGCCATTTCTAGGGCAAAATTGGGTGTTGAAGAGTCAAATTTTGATTTGGTGGAATTTTAGGTGTAAATCCAGTTTGGGCAAGTTTAGATTGATGTTATGGACTGGTGTGAGGTGAGAGTTTGCTTCAAATTTACCTCATTCTAAATTTCACTTTTCAAACCTAGAAAACCCATTGAATGGAGGGGTGTTGGACACCTAGATTCTGTGTTGCTGTGCTTTAAAGCTTGACTTTGGTTTAGACATGATTGATACATGATTTGGGACTTGTAGGAATTGATTTGGGCAAGATTGGATGAGGGAAAGTGTGATTTTCGAAATCTGCACTTATGCAGAATTTTGCTGTCAAAATAGGTGCAGCAGGATTTTGGCTTGTGCAGAAAAATGCTTGTGTGTGGTTGGCTGTGGAAAGAGTAGTGCAGAATGAGTTCTGGATGTTTGCTAGTAGATCCCAACGGTCACAATGTAGGCTTATGCACTATAGACTTCCAGTAAAATTTTGGAGTCGATCCAACGGTTAACGAATTGGATCGAAGGAATTGTTACTGTGGTCTTTAAGTGAGAAAAGCTGTGATTTTGGTTGATGTGTTGAGCAGAGTTTTCTGCCTTTGCTCTGTTTTGCTTGACTGTGATAGCTTGTGCTGTTTGAATTTTGTTTTGCTTGGATGTTGTGGAAGCTTGGGAGGATTGATGGGGACCTGGTGTTGAGAGAAACGAGGATATGGGCTACGTGGGAGTACGTGAGCTCAGTTGGAGGTGGGCAACAGGGGATGGTGGGTTTATGCGCGCATTGTGGATGTGGAAAGCTTGTTGTGCACCATCGCCCGACCGCCACCTAGTACCACATGTGATGGGTACCCCATAATCCTACAAGCTTGAGATGAGGAAGTGTTGAAGGGTGAAACTTCCTGCTTTTATTGTTGACCACAGAGTGGTACCTGGAGATATGTCGCGGGGGTCAGGAGACCTTGGGGACATCAGGTGGGGTGCTATTGCCCAAAACCAAGCTTGACCAATCCCGACCCAACCCGGGCATAGTCGGTCAGTGAGAACCTGTGATGTACCTAAACAGGCGAGCTCCTGGCAGTCAACAAATAAAAGGAACAAAGACCACAAAGCAAGGAGGCTTGTGGTGGCTGGCCAGCTGTGAATTTTGTGTGATATGTGGATTATGGCCTCTGGTAATCGATTACCAAGGGTGGGTAATCGATTACAAGGCTTAAAAATGAAGACAGGAGACTAGGATGGTCTCTGGTAATCGATTACCACGGGGTGTAATCGATTACCAGGCTTGAAAACGAGGTCAGGAAGCTAAGGAAGCCTCTGGTAATCGATTACCAAGGGGTGTAATCGATTACCAGGCTTAGAAAGGGGACTGGAACATTGTGGGAGCCTCTGGTAATCGATTACCAGCCTGTGTAATCGATTACACAGAGGGATGGGTCACCGGTAATCGATTACCAGGTATGTGTAATCGATTACACAGTGCATTTTTGCATATTTCATGTCCTGAGGCTGTGTAATTCAAGTTTAGCCTCTGGTAATCGATTACCAAGGCTGTGTAATCGATTACCAGAGATGAAAAGCCTTAAGATACTCCTTTTTAATGTCATGTAGTGGTTATGAGATGCATTGTGCGGCAGCATAGTTAGATTCTTGTGAAAGAGTCTACCCCTTTCTTTTCTTCCTTGTAGATCGTGATGGCGGCGCAGCTAATCCATGATCGAGTAGAGATGGAGTGCCTAGAGGGAGCCTGGGAGACCCTCGAAGGCAACACGAGGTGCCGATTTTGGGGCACCATTCGATTCACGGCTACTTCTTTGGTGCATCCAGATGAACCTGCATGGACGCTTCAGCGCACGGTGGAGTGGACAGCTCCTTGGATTAGTTTTGTATATTTTGAGGGTGGGTGTATCTAGGACTGACTGTTAGGTTTACTCTTTTGTTTTTGTATGGGTAGACCTGATGTATAGGAATTTGATGATTGTATACTTGTGGCTGAAGCCACCACTATGGACACCTTTGCTCTGGATGACACTATATATTTTGTAAAACTCCCATATTTTGGACAGCATTAAATGATGAATGCATTTATGATCGATCTTGTTATTTGAAAAGAAAGCATTAGCAACTTTATTTGTAAAAGAGTTTATCGACCGTATTTTATTCTTTTATTTGCACGTGACGACCTAAAGTAATGGCTAGTACATTCTTCCTTTTGAAAAAGCAAAATAGTTTAGAGATTATGAGCGGTGAGAAAGAAATGACTCCGAATAGAGTTGTGAACTGGCCATTCAGGACTCTATAGTGAGGATTTTCCTTCAAAACCTTGTTTTGGTGAAAAGAGAAAGAAATGAAAAAGAAAAAGAAAAAAAAAATTTACCATGGTTTTTGCTTATTTAAATTATTACTATTAAACCAGTCATTAATTTAGGGACGCCACATGGGGCATTGATGGAAGCTTGCTTGTGGGGCTTCTATGGAGGCTAGATCTTTGAGCTTCAATGAGGTCCTTTAATGGTGATTTTCCACCATGGAGATGCAGTGGAAGACAAAGGAGAAGAGGTGAGAGGAGGCGCCATCCACTAAGGAATACGCCATGGAAGAATGAGCTTCACCACCAAGATGAGCCTTGGATAAGAAGCTTGGAGAGGATGCTTCAATGGAGGAAATGAAAGAGGGAGAGAAAGAGAGAGGGGGGAGCACGAAATTGAAGGAAGAAAAAAAAGGGAGAGAAGTTGAACTTAGAGTTGTGTCTCACAAGACTCTCATTCATCAAAGTTACAACAAGTGTTACACATGCTTCTATTTATAGACTAGGTAGAGGATTAGCTACATACACCCCTCTCATAACTAAGCTAGAGCTTAGCTACATACACCCCTCTCATAACTAAGCTCACCTCCTTGAGAAGCTTCCTTAAGAAGATTCCTAAAGAAGCTTGAGCTTAGATACACATACTTCTCTAATAGTTAAGCTCACCTCCTTGAGATGAGAAGCTAGAGCTTAGCTACACACCCCTATAATAGCTAAGCTCACCCCCATGACAAAAAACATGAAAATACAAAAAAAATTCCTTACTACAAAGACTACTCAAAATGGCCCGAAATACAAGGCTAAAACCCTATACTACTAGAATGGCCAAAATACAAGGCCCAGACGAAGGAAATACCTATTCTAATATTTACAAAGATAAGCGGGCTCATACTTAGCCCATGGGCTCGAAATCTACCCTAAGGCTCATGAGAACCCTAGGGCCTTCCCTTGGATCTCTAGCCCAATCTACTTGGAGTCTTCTACCCAATGCCCTTGCCGGGTAGGATTGTATCATTCCCTCCACCTTGGAAAGGATTTGACCTCAAATCCTGAGGTTCTTCATACTCTGGGCTCCTTCCCTCAACACCTGTAAAAAGAACAAAAACATATGTATTAGTGGTGTTTGGTATGTTGAAGTAAGGTAAGGTCTGAAAACCCATTTCCTGGGCATCTTCCCATGAAAGAACATGGTTTCTCACCAACTCAATGAGTGGTGCTACAAGTATAGAAAAATATGGGACAAACCTTTTGTAAAAGTTTGTTAAGTCATGGAAGTCCCAAATTTTTCTTATACTTGGTGGAGTGGGCCACTCAGGAATGACCTTTATTCTCTTAGGGTTCATAGGAACCCCTTGATCACTATTTGAAAAATTAAGAAAAGTAACACAATAAAACATACCTTTTTCTGTATTTTCATATTGATTATTCCTACCAAAAAGTATGACAAACCTAAGGTGTCCCATATGAGTACCTAAGTTTGTATTGAAACTAAAAATAAGAACAAACCTACCTAATGGGTCCCTATGTACACACACCATGAAGATGTTAGGTGTACGAGTGATTTTACAAAAGAGGGTTGCACCACTCCAAACATTCATCATACCACCTATTTTAGGGACTTGGTGCCTAATAATACCTATTTTGGGCACCAACAAAGCACAAGGATTTAAGCTCTTGAGAACCAAACCTTCATCCAACAATTTCTTTACTTGAGGAATAAACTCAAGCCCAAGAGGTGTGGCAATGCTAGTAAGTGTCTTTTTACAAAAGAGAAAATGTGGAGGTTGTCTAAGAGGGAAAGTTTCTTTAGTGTTTGTCTTTATTGTAAAATGAGTTTCCTTCTTAGCTAACCTCTTGGAGGAGACACTTACCTCCTTACACTTCTCTTTAACCACTAATGGTTGTCCATCTTCTTGGGGGTAGATTTCTTCACTAGATTCTTCCCCTTTTGCTTCTTCACTTTCACTAGAAGAAGGTGAAGTAGTAGGCTCATCTTGACTACTATAAATGTCTTGACCCCTCATAATCATGGTTTTTGTGGTGGGGCATTGAGAAGTAATGTGTCCTCTTCCAAGACATTTAAAGCACTTTATAGAGCTAGATTTCTCTTGCATACTAGCCTTAGGGGCTTGCTTTTCTATTGTCTTCCCCTTATCATCTTTGGGCTTAGAAGGTGTCACCCCTAAGATGCCTTGACCTTGGTCTTTCTTTGGATAAGAGTGAGAGCCATAAGATTTTGAAGTAGACTTCTTTTTAAGTTGTTGCTCTACTCTCATTTCCCAATCTAAGTAGGCCTCAACATTATATCTTCCATGGAAATATGGGAGGCTAATGTTAACCTCTTGAGGCCTTCTATTCTTTTCTCTTCTTTGGGAGTGATGTTTAGTATGTGAACTATGGTGCCCTCTATAATAGTCGTTAAGTTATTTACTTAAACTCTTGCAAGAGTTATGACTACTATAGGAGGCATGTTTTTCTCCTTTCATTTCTTTCATTATTTTTCTTCTTTCTTCCTCTCTTATTTTCTTTCTTTCATCTTGACTTATTTCTTCCACTTTTTTTTTACCTTTTTCTTTTCTCTCTTGTTTTTCTTTCCACAACTTAAGGGATCTTAACTCATCTAATATCTTATACAAGGGTCTTTATGACTAGTACCCTCGCCATTAACACTAGATGAATGATGACTCATGTTGGTTCCTAAGTTGTGGTTCTTTCTTGTTGGAGGTTTGAAAACAAAAGGTAAAAGAAACTATGGTTGAAACTAGCCAAAATAAACACTAAAAGAGGTGTGAAAGATAAGGTAAAAACTAATTGGTAAAAGGCAAACTATCTAGGTGGCTTGACAATGGACGGTAAAGGAAATAAGCTATGAAAGTAAGCAAAAATGTAAACTAGGCAAATCCTAAGAGTGTTTGGATGACCACATTTAAGGTTCCCAACAAAACACTCACAATCCTAAGGGAAAATTGCCTAAAATTATTACACACAAATGGAAGTAGGGTGACTGATCGAGGCCTTACCCGAATCAAATAAACATTAAAAATGCAGTATCTAGGAAGTGATCCTAGGTCGTCTCCCAACGAGCAATGGTCAAACAAACGTTCATAACAGATAGTAATAAAACAGTAACGAATTGGGGGGGTTGTTTGTTTTTGTAAATTAAACAGCA
Organism: Glycine max; assembly: GCF_000004515.6. NCBI lineage: Eukaryota > Viridiplantae > Streptophyta > Magnoliopsida > Fabales > Fabaceae > Glycine > Glycine max. The sequence continues at coordinate 26,781,275 of NC_016089.4, forward strand.
AGCAAATTTGAATTAGAAACTAACAGAATTAAAACATGTTGTTTCCCCTTGATTCACAAGCAAGTCTCTTATCCTAGGTTACGAGAATTTATCCTTAATCTGTTCAACCACTTAATCCAACCCTAAATTAAATTACTACGCGAAAATTAACATAAGGCTGTCATTATGTGATTAAGCAACACATACACCAATTAATCATGAACGAAACTGATCATTAAGCATGAACGTAAATTAAGCGCAGAGACAATTAATCAAGCACTATGCATGCATGGATTAATAGCAACAAATACAAAGTAATTGGTGAAGAGGCAAAATAGGTCAGAATTCAATAGTAATAACAAAACCTCAAAAAGAGTTGTGCTTGATCTTCAATAGAAAACAACCCTGGAGACTTAGCCTTCCATTAATCAGTAGAAAACGAAATTGTAGATTGAAGCATAAACGAAATTGCAAAAAATGAATTTTATTCTACATGAACAGTGCGCATGAATAGTAAAAACTGGAATTCTAAAACCCTAGAATTATTCTCCTCTTCAAAAACTCCTTAAACTAAAACCCTAGTGCTTTTATATAGGTCCTCAGCCCCAAAGCTTACATATCTATTTTAAGTCCAAGCCCATAAACGAAATAAAAAAAATCTGGACAAGATAAGATAAGATTGGATGAAATAAAATTTGGACAAAATAAAATCTAGATGAAATAAAATCTGGACGAAATAAAATCTAGATGGAATAAAATCTGGATAAGATAAGATTTGATAAAATAAAATTGTATGCTCTCTTCAAGTCCAAGCCCAATTCTAGATTCAGCCCAATTGCTTATAATTCCCCTGAAATTAAATTAAAAACACAAAATTAGTCAAGTAGGCCCAAATGATAAAATTGCATAATTAATTTGACAATCAAGGCTAATCAGTAATTAAAATGGTGAGAAAAAGGGTTAAGAAATAGGAGAAAATAATGACACATCAGTGACCTATTGGAGGCTCCCAACTTACTTCCAATGAAAGGCCTTTTTGTTACAAAATTTGAAAGCAATGAAAGTAAGTAAATTGTCAATTACAAAATTACAACAAGGTTCTCAATCTAGGTGGTAGTACTCTCTTTGGTGATTCACTCAATTTGCAGTGCTTCTTAGTCCAATAGCTCTTAAGGTGGTTTTCCCCTTGCTTCTTGACTCAAATTCTTCAAGGGATGACACCAATCCTCCTTTCTAATTCCCTATATGGCAACTCACAAACAAGGAAATAAAGAGTCAAGCAATAACCAAAGACCAAAAGAATGAAATGAAAGCTAAATCAATAGAGTTTTAACAAGACAAATTTTCAAGCACTATTCAACAATTAAAGCAATGAAAAGCACATAAAACCAAACTAGAACTCAAAGAGAAACTTAGAATGGCTCTAGAGTAGAGTAAAAAAACTAAAAAAAAGACTCAAGAAACCTCTAGTTTTGGAACTTGTTTTCACAGTAATTCTCAATTGAAATTTTAGAACTAAGATTGGTATAAAATAGGCACCAATTATAGAACAAATTTTGAGCCAAAACAACAAGCACACTTCCCTTTCACTTTTTTTTCCTGGACACTAATTTTTTTGCCAACTTGTGTGATTTTTCTTATTTTTTCCTTTTATCCAAATAGCTTGGTTCTTTTTTATTATTTTGGCCCATATGTCTAGAAAATTCAGTAAAACTTTCAGCTCAAAACTCATAGTGACCAATTCCCATAAATTTATACAAGTTCATATGTTCAAGCTGCCAGCACCAACGATTTCATCTTAGAAATCAAGAGTAGTGTTTATGTTGCTTATGGCTTGGATAGTTAGAATTTGTGTTTGCTTATGCTCAATTGTCTTGAATAACACAATTCAAGAGAGCTTAAGACTTATTTTGATTCACAAATCCAGCCACAACTCAGCACCACAACTCAACTTCATCATAGGCATCATGTAGGAAACTTAGAAAACAAAAAAAAAAATAGTTCAACAACAAGATTACTTCTAGGAATTGATTTAGAACATGTTATGAGCTAAATAACATGCATGAATTAGACTCAAAATTCAAAAGATAGGCTAAGAATGACAAGAATACATGAACAAATGTATCAAGAATTCAATCAACAAAATAAAAATTCAACACAAACTTAGAACATAATGTGACAATTACTATGACTAAACATGACTCTAAGACAACATGGATTAACTAAGTTACACTTAGATTTTTGTGTTTTTTTTTCTAATCAATATTTTGGAAGAAAATTTAGATCTAAAGGTTCAGAACAAGAATATTATGACTGAAAAATGATAGAACCTAAAATCAACACAAAAACATGATTCAAGAGTAGATCTATAAAATTTGAACCATAGAAATGCAAGAACTAGTGTAGATCAATGATTTAATTGGTTTATTTTTTTTTAATATACTCTAAACAGCACCAAAACACAAGACAATGGAGGATATACATTGAGAATAAGATGAATAACAAGGAATTAAAGTAAATTGACCGAACAAAAAGATAGAGGAAGCAAAAGAACATCTTCTAGATGAAGATGCTCTTGATACCACATGATGTAGCTCCATGTGGAGCTTATAGGCCTTGGATCTTCTACATCAGTGGATTCCTTTGCTTCTTGAGGTCTGATTGCAAAAGAATGGAGAAGGAGAAAGATGAATGGAGACGCCACTTCAATGATGAGGACATGACCAAGAGCAAGGGCAAGGATCCACTTGAAGGACTTGGAGGACCAATGACAAGGGCTAGAGCAAGGAAAGCCAAGGAAGCTCTTCAACAAGTGTTTTCCATACTATTTGAATACAAGCCCAAGTTTCAAGGAGAAAAGTCCAAGGTTGTGAGTTGTATCATGGCCCAAATGGAAGAGGACTAAATGGCACCACTTTGTCTCAATTTTAGAGTGTTTAGTTTGTCTAAATAATGGCCCAATCCTTGTAAAGTTGGCTGACCAAAAATATGTTTTGGGTTAAACAACTAAATGGGCTTTAGTTTGGTTTAGTTCAAGTTGTAATAAGGGTCCAATTGGCAACCTAGGCATCAGCCTTTTGGGAGACCAAATGGTGGCTGACTTGATGGTTGTTGGGGGTGACTTTTGGTTGCCACAATTTCAGTTACACTCAGCCATTAAGTTATTTTAATTCCCTAGGTTATTGGAATTAAGTTCTTTTAATTCTAGGTTAATGGATCATTACTAAAATCTGATGTAAAGCTTCTATATAAATTGAACCATTTTATCTATAAACACAAGTTGAGTTTTATTCAAAAAATTAGAGTTTATCTCTTTTATCTTAGTGAGAGTGATTCTCCTAAGTTCTTGAGTGATTCAAGAACATCCTGGCTGTATCAAAGGACTTTCACAACCTTTGTGTGTTTCCCTCGCCGGAAAGAGTGATTCTTTCCTTCCTTTCATCTTCAATCTGGTTCTTTCAAACCACAATTCCAGAAAATCCACTTCTGCCCAGAATTATCTCGTGGCCATAACTCCCGTTTTAAGCACTCAAATTAAGTGATTCTTGAGCCTAAATTGAATTTCATAACGAGACCTTTCACCTCGTTTTGGAATCACCTCATTTGGAGCCCTGTAGCTTGAGTTATTGCCATTTCTATATTTCTATCCAGCCATCACTTAACCTACGTTTTTTTTCATCTCATTATTCCATTTTATGCCAAGAACCACCTTATTAAGACCCACGAAATTAACCACCTTATTTTCCATCCTTTCCTTAATCAATTTCCGCATTTTCCATCAAGGTTTAATCCTAGACGATCCTAAGTCAGCCTTTGTGCAATGAAGGATCATATCATTTGGTAATCAGAGCTCCGGTTCTAGGATCAACACTTCCTTTGCTGGAAATATTGGGTAGCATCCTTCTTTATTCTCTTTGCCATTTATATTACCTTCTTATTCATATTTTTTTAGGCTGAACCATTGCAAAAGTTAAGCCTTTTGATCTCTTTGTTATATATAAAAAAAAGTAGAATTTCGTATAAGCAAAATTAAAAAAAAATGGGCTGAATGGTTCATGCTTGAAGAACTTTTAAAACAAATCTCTTTAAGGTAATATATTGGTTGCATTAAGGATTGTTACTTGAATTCCTAAATTCTGAATTTTATTTCCTTCATTTGTGCCTAAAAACATTGTTAGCCTTTTTCTTGGTTAACCTTTTCCTTGTCTCTCTAGCCTTACCTTACACATATTGGTGAATTGTTCTTTGTTGTGGCCATAATCTCTTGAATTGCCTAAGAACTCAAGGGGAATTAGAGTGGTAAAAGGCAAGAGTGTTTCATTAGAGAAAAGACATAATTGTGTGATACACTTGAGTGGGTGAGGTATTCAAACAGCAACTATAATTGTCTTGTTACGTTTGATTTGTTTGTTTGAGATGGCAGGAACAAATCCTAATGATGGAGGGGGGCTTTCGCAATTCCAAATGCAAGCTTTGATGCAACATTTGGAGAGGTTAATGAAACAACGAGATGATGCGCTCCATGAGAGGTTGGATCAAATGGAGAACAGAGATCATAATGATTAAGAAAGGCGGAGAAGAGGGAATGATGGTGTTCCTAGACAAAACCGAATTGATGGTATTAAACTCAACATTCCTCCCTTTAAAGGAAAGAATGATCCGGAGGCCTACTTGGAGTGGGAGATGAAAATAGAGCATGTTTTCTCATGCAACAACTATGAGGAGGACCAAAAGGTGAAGCTTGCCGCCACAGAGTTTTCCGACTATGCTCTTGTGTGGTGGAACAAGCTACAAAAATAGAGAGCAAGAAATGAAGAGCCAATGGTTGATACATGGGCGAAGATGAAAAGGATCATGAGGAAGCGGTATGTGCCGGCTAGTTACTCAAGGGATTTGAAATTCAATCTCCAAAAACTAACCCAAGGCAACAAGGGGGTTGAGGAGTATTTCAAGGAAATGGATGTGCTCATGATTCAAGCAAAGATTGAAGAAGATGAAGAGGTAACTATGGCTCGATTTCTTAATGGTTTGACTAATGATATTCGTGATATTGTTGAGCTGCAGGAGTTTGTTGAAATGGATGATTTGCTTCACAAAGCAATCCAAGTAGAGCAACAATTAAAAAGGAAAGGAGTGGCTAAGAGGAGTTTTACCAACTTTGGTTCTTCTAGTTGGAAAGACAAAGGTAAGAAAGATGGGGCTACTACTTCTAGTAGTTCCACACCTATCCCATCAAAAACTCACTCAAAGTCCCAAGAGGAACCCTCTAAAAGGAGTATAGATGTGAAGTGTTTCAAGTGCCAAGGCCTAGGACACTATGCTTATGAGTGCCCTAACAAAAGGTCCATGGTTCTTAGAGATGGAGAATATATAAGTGAATCCAATGTTGAAGAGGAAGAGGAGAGTGAGTATGTACAAGAAGAGGAGACTCCGGAGGGAGATTTGTTTATGATTAGGCGGCTACTTGGTGGTCAATTGAAGCATGATGAGGAGAGCCAAAGAGAAAACATCTTTCACACTAGATGTTTAATCAATGGCAAGGTGTGCATGGTGATCATTGATGGAGGTAGTTGCACCAATGTGGCTAGTGCTAGATTAGTGTCAAAGCTAAATTTAGCTACTAAACCACATCCTAGGCCATACAAACTTCAATGGCTTAGTAAGGATGGGGAGGTGCAAGTGAGGCAACAAGTTGAAGTGGATGTTTCCATTGGGAAATGCAATGATAAGGTACTTTGTGATGTTGTTCCTATGGAGGCCAGTCACTTACTTTTGGGGAGACCATGACAATTTGATAAAAGAGCCAATCATGACGGTTACACCAACAAGATCTCTTTCATGCACCAAGACAAAAAGATTGTGCTCAAACCATTGAGTTCACAAGAAGTGTGCGAGGATCAAAAGAAAATGAGAGAAAAACTTCTTCAAGAGAAAAGAGAAAAAGAAAAAGTGAGCAAAACACTTGAGAGTGAGAAAAAGAGGGAAACACTTAAGAGGAAAAAGAGTGAACAAAAGAAGAGTGAAACACTTGAAGTGAGGGAGAGCTATTTAGCCACAAAAAGTGAGGTCAAGAGGTTGTTTCATGCTAAACAGTCACTATACATCTTGTTTTGCAAAAATCAGATTTTGACCACTAACACTTTTGATGATTTTGAAGTGCCTTCTAGTGTTAAAACTCTTTTGCAGGATTTTCAAGACATGTTTCCATCAAATGTGCCAAGTGGACTACCACCTTTGAGGGGAATTGAGCATCAAATTGATCTCATTCCGGGAGCTTCTTTGCTCAATAGGACAGCCTATAGAAGTAATCCACAAGAAACCAAAGAGATTCAAAGACAAGTGGATGAACTCATTAGCAAAGGTTGGGTAAGAGATAGTATGAGTTCTTGTGCTGTCCCAGTGATTTTGGTCCCTAAAAAGGATGGGACATGGCACATGTGTTCCGATTGTAGAGCCCTTAATAACATCACCATTAAATATAGGCATCATATACCTAGGCTTGATGATTTGCTTGATGAATTGCATGGTGCATGTTACTTCTCTAAAATCGATTTAAAAAGTGGATACAATCAAATTAGGATTAGAGAAGGGGATGAATGGAAACTGCTTTTAAAACAAAATATGGTTTGTATAAATGGTTGGTTATGCCTTTTGGTCTAACTAACGCTCCTAGCACTTTCATGAGATTAATGAACATATCTTGAGAGAGTTCATAGGAAAGTTCATTGTGGTGTACTTTGATGATATTCTTATCTATAGCACTTCACTTGATTTGCATATTGATCATTTAAAATCTGTCTTGTGTGTGCTTAGAGAAGAACAATTGTATGCCAATCTTGAAAAATGCATCTTTTGTACTAACCATGTTGTGTTTCTTGGATTTGTTGTAAGTTCAAAAGGAGTGCAAGTTGATGAGGAGAAGGTTAGGGCTATTCAAGAATGACCTACACCTAAGTCCGTGACCGAGGTGAGGAGTTTTCATGGCTTAGCAAGTTTTTATAGACGATTTGTGAAGGATTTTAGCACATTGGCAGCACCTCTCAATGAAGTGCTCAAGAAAAATGTTGGTTTCAAATGGGGAGAGAAACAAGAAGATGCTTCCAATGTTCTTAAGCAAAAGCTAACTAATTCCCCCATACTTGCGTTGCCAAACTTTCAAAAATCTTTTGAAATTTAGTGTGATGCTTCAAATGTTGGGATTGGGGCTGTATTGATGCAAGAAGGTCATCCAATTGCTTATTTTAGTGAAAAGTTAAGTGGTCCTACCCTTAACTATTCAACTTATGATAAGGAGTTGTATGCCTTAGTATGGGCTTTGAAAACATGGCAACACTACCTTTATCCCAAGGAATTTGTCATTCATAGTGATCATGAGTCCCTCAAATATATCAAGGGACAAGGCAAGCTTAACAAAAGGCATGCAAAGTAGGTGGAATTCCTATAGCAATTCCCTTATGTTATCAAACATAAAAAGGGAAAAGGTAATATTGTAGCCGATGCTCTTTCTCGGCGTCATGCATTACTTTCTATGCTTGAAACAAAATTGATTGGTCTTGAATGTTTGAAAAGCATGTAAGAAAATGATGAAACTTTTGGAGAAATTTTTAAAAATTGTGAAAATTTTTCAGAAAATGGTTTCTTTAGACATGAAGGCTTTCTTTTCAAAGAAAACAAATTGTGTGTGCCTAAATGTTCTACAAGAAATTTGCTTGTTTGTGAAGCACATGAAGGAAGTTTAATGGGGCATTTTGGGGTCCAAAAGACTCTAGAAACATTACAAGAACATTTTTATTGGCCTCATATGAAAAAGGATGTGCAGAAATTTTGTGAACATTGCATTGTATGTAATAAGGCAAAGACTAAGATAAAGCCTCATGGATTGTATACTCCATTGCCAATTCCAGAGTATCCTTGGATTGATTTATGCATGGATTTTGTTTTGGGGCTGCCAAAAACAAGAAGTGGTAGAGATTCCATTTTTGTGGTTGTTGATAGGTTTTCTAAAATGGCTCATTTTATTCCATGTAAAAAAGTTGATTATGCTTCCCATGTGGTTGATTTGTTTTTCAAGGAGATTGTGAGACTCCATGGTTTGCCAAGGAGCATTGTTAGTGATAGGGACTCTAAGTTCCTAAGCCATTTTTGGAGGACTTTGTGGGGCAAGTTGGGCACTAAATTGTTATTTTCTGATGTGAACCTGAGTAGGAGCGGATCATTTGATACAGGTTCCAGAGATTTGGATGACGCCACTTCCCGTGAAGGAAGATAAGTCAGGGTAGACGCCACTTCCGGTGAAGGAAGATAAGTCTGGGTAGACGCCACTTCCAATGAAGGAAGATAAGTCAGGGTAGACGCCACTTCCGGTGAAGGAAGATAAGTCTGGGTAGACGCCACTTCCCGTGAAGGAAGATAAGTCAAGGTAGACGCCACAAGGATTACCTTGATAAGTCTGATAATTGGTTCAACAAGGAACCCAGAGAGAAACTCTCACCAAATTTTATGAAAATGCCAAAAGTTTCTTTACTGAAAACAAAAAAAATACTTATAGTGTATCTGAACAAAAGGATAAAAATAGACATGGGCCTTCTAAACAGTTTGGGCCAAAATTACAATAAAAATAAATTATAACTAAAAACTTATTTAACTTGGGCCTTCAAGTTAGTTTGGGTCTTCAGCACCAATTAGTAGTCTTGGTAGTGCCTCTGCCTCTGGGCCTTCATCTTTCTCCACTTGGGCCTTCAATCATCATCAATGGCAGCTATACAAATGACCAGCCTTGTCTCTATGACATGTTGGGCTTGTTTAAGTCTGCCTCTGGTCATGGGACCTTCAAGTGCTTCATGGTCCTTGCCCTTGGTTATGTCCTCATCATTTTCAACCACTTGTCACCCACAAACCGATGGCCAAACGGAAGTTGTTAATAGGACATTGGGAACTTTGCTTAGGACAGTTTTGAGGAAGAACTTAAAAACTTGGGAAGCTTGTTTACCCCATGTTGAGTTTGCTTACAATAGAGCTGTTCATAGCACCACTAATTGTTCTCCTTTTGAAGTTGTTTATGGTTTTAATCCACTAACTCCTCTTGATCTTTTGCCTATGCCCAATGTTTCTATTTTTAAGCATAAAGAAGGTCAAGCAAAGGCGGACTATGTGAAGAAGCTTCATGAGAGAGTCAAAGATCAAATTGAGAGGAAAAACAAAAGCTATGCTAAACAAGCCAACAAAGGGAGAAAGAAGGTTGTCTTCGAACCCGGAGATTGGGTTTGGGTGCACATGAGAAAAGAAAGGTTTCCGGAACAAAGGAAATCAAAGCTTCATCCAAAGGGAGATGGACCATTTCAAGTGCTTGAAATAATTAGTGACAATGCTTACAAAGTGAAGCTACCCAGTGAGTATAATGTTAGTTCCACCCTCAATGTATCTGACTTATCTCTTTTTGATGCAGATGGAGAATCCGATTTGAGTACAAATCCTTCTCAAGAGGGAGAGAATGATGAGGACATGACCAAGAGCAAGGGCAAGGATCCACTTGAAGGACTTGGAGGACCAATGACAAGGGCTAGAGCAAGGAAAGCCAAGGAAGCTCTTCAACAAGTGTTGTCCATACTATTTGAATACAAGCCCAAGTTTCAAGGAGAAAAGTCCAAGGTTGTGAGTTGTATCATGGCCCAAATGGAAGAGGACTAAATGGCACCACTTTGTCTCAATTTTAGAGTGTTTAGTTTGTCTAAATAATGGCCCAATCCTTGTAAAGTTGGTTGACCAAAAATATGTTTTGAGTTAATCAACTAAATGGGCTTTAGTTTGGTTTAGTTCAAGTTGTAATAAGGGCCCAATTGGCAACCTAGGCATCAACCTTTTGGGAGACCAAATGGTGGCTGGCTTGATGGCTGTTGGGGGTGACTTTTGGTTGCCACAATTTCAGTTACACTCAGCCATTAAGTTATTTTAATTCCCTAGGTTATTGGCATTAAGTTCTTTTAATTCTAGGTTAGTGGATCATTACTAAAATTTGATGTAAAGCTTCTATATAAATTGAACAATTTTATCTATAAACACAAGTTGAGTTTTATTCAAAAAATTGGAGTTTATCCCTTTTATCTTAGTGAGAGTGATTCTCCTAAGTTCTTGAGTGATTCAAGAACACCCTGGCTGTATCAAAAGACTTTCACAACCTTTGTGTGTTTCCCTCGCCGGAAAGAGTGATTTTTTCCTTCCTTTCATCTTCAACCTGGTTCTTTCAAACCATAATTCCAGAAAATCCACTTCTGTCCAAAATTATCTCGTGGCCATAACTCCCGTTTTACGCACTCAAATTAAGTGATTCTTGAGCCTAAATTGAATTTCATAACGAGAAATTTCACCTCGTTTTGGAATCACCTCATTTTGAGCCCTGTAACTTGAGTTATTGCCATTTCTATATTTCTATCCAGTCATCACTTAACCTACATTTTTTTTTCTTCTCATTATTCCATTTTATGCCAAGAACCACCTTATTAAGACCCACGAAATTAACCACCTTATTTTCCATGCTTTCCTTAATCAATTTCCGCATTTTCCATCAAGGTTTAATCCTAGACGATCCTAAGTCAGCCTTTGTACAAAGGGGTACATGACACTTAGGACTACATGCGTGGCAGTGTAAAAAGTGCCACGCAGCGTGTTTGCTTCGTGCCCCTATTTTAGGGACCTATATGGGATGTACATAGTATGACAATATCTACAAACAAATATAATCAAAGGGCTTTTAGTGATAATTCCCTAAGGTTGTCATATCTCTCTTGATGGTCTCTAGAGGTATCATCCCCTTCAAAGAACATATTGCGGCAGTAGGTACTACTAGCAACAATATGTTATCAAAGAGGAAAACTCTAGATGAGGGTTCACTGTAATCAAGCAAGTCAGAGACCTAGCATGACCACAGATTCACCTCCACTCTTTATGTTCCCATGGACCCGGGTATAGGGCCCCTTTTCAACTCACCGTGTGTGCAAATAGTGTTGGTGTTTGTGTGCATCAAATGAATAAATATTTACCTCATGCATACATTTTTGAAACATACTAAAAGCACCAAAAGAGTTCATATATACAAGAACATAAGGAAAAAGGCAAAGAGAAAGAACAAAAAGGTAAGTCATAGTAAGGAAAGCACATTGATTGATTGGCCTAACTCTCTAACAATAGTCCCCAGTGGAGTTGCCAACTGCCGCAACCTACCCTTCAGCGGGAGCGCGACGCGAGACTCACGGGTTCATCTTCAAAGGAAGGAAAATGCGCGGAGTCGCCACCAACGTTTATTCGAGGAAAACGTCGGAAAACGTCGGAAAAACCGGAAAAGGCGTGGTCTACGAACTTTAAGTGTGAAAGTTTCAGGAGTTGTATTTACGCACGGGGAAGGTATTAGCACCCCACGCATCCGTCACAAGGGACAGCATCCTTTAATCAAGTGTGCGAATATGACTTCAATTTGTTTTATCTTCCCTTTTACGTTTTCATGTCTTTTTATGCCTTTTTGTATTTTTTATCTTTTTGTGGTCGACAAGGGTGTTTCCCTTGCTCCTACGTATTCCTCATTTGTGATAAGGAAATCAGACCTATGTAGTTCTTTGAGAACTAAGCCTTGGTTAAGTTGTTTTTATCTTTTTTTTGCAAGATATATTTTGATTGAATGAAAGGTCATTTAAGGCATTGGACCATTAATGATCTCTTGGTTTTTTGAAAGAGGTGACAAAGCTTATGTGTTGGTTTTAGGTCTTTAAAATCCACGTTTAACGGACCATTTCAAGGCGTTGGATCTTAAAAATGGTTTTTTAGGTGATGACAAAAGCTTGGTTTATGAATTGATTTTAGTCTTAGTTTCACTTTGGTTATTAGTCAATTCGATTAAGAAAGAAAATCCCAAAGAAAAACGTCCAATTGATTTTTTTTTATTATTATTTTATTTAAAGATATTTTTTATTATTATATTATTATTTTGCCTCTTTTTGGTTTTGAACGTGGTTATGGCATGAAAGATCGGCCGGATTTTATTCTAACAGAAATTAAAAGATGTTACAACTCAAATGATCGGTGGAAATTTATTTTATTTTTTGATTAGGTGAGAAAAAGACTTAAATAAATGACTAACGCACGTCAAAAGGGGGTATGCAAAACAAATGAAATAAAAATAAAAGCACGCGAAACAAGTGGGGACCACTAAGGGTACATAGAATGAATTGAAAGGTTCGATTTCAGGAACTTACCGGTTGAAGACCGAAGAATGACGAAGAACGAACAAAGAACGATGAAGAACGGTGGAAAATCTTCGTGAAATCGCCCACAAAAACGTCTTGGAAGCGTTACGGAAGCGCCTCGGCTTGGATTTTCTTCGTGGAAACAATTTTTCTCACTAATTTTAAGTGATTCTCAAATACCAGGAGGGTTGAACGAATTTGTTCTGCCTTCCTTCCCCTATTTATAAGGGAAAAGAGGGTGGTGGTTGTTGCATAGCTCGCCCAGGCGAGATAGGTTGCTTCCACCAGAAGGCACCGCCGGTGCCTTCTGTTGGAACATCCTGGAAGGCCCAAGTGGGCCTAATTGCTATTTGCACACCCTTGTTTACTAAATACACCCCCTCGGCCCCTTTTTTTGCTGATTCTTTTTCCGTAACATTACGGAACTTTATGAATTAGGTAACGATACTTGTTTTCTTTCCGTAATGTCACGAAACCTCACGGATTACGCAATCGTCCCCTCTTTGGCTTCCGGAATGTTACGGAATTTTACGGATTGCGCATTAACACTCCCTTTCAACTCCCGACATGTCGCGGAACTTCACGGATTGCCTAACGATGGGTGTCAAGTACCTCGAAATGGTCAAGCGAAGGTCACATCCCACCAAACAGATGGTCCTCGGATGAAATTAGGGTATGACAGTTGCCCCTCTTTACTTGTCATTTATTGGAGATAAAAGGTAAGTAAAGATAAGACACTAATTTCATTCGAGCAGAACATCATTCGGTCGGCCAATATCCCCGCCAGCGGAACAGATAGCAAAAGCGTGTGGATGACCATAATTTGTCTCCGTGTGTTGTCAGACTTGATTGTCTCTGGATAGTGAAAAAAGGTGCAGGACCATATGGTTTCTCCGCATGTCATTGGGCTCGTCGCCTCTGGATGACAAAAGACGCATAATGACCATAATTTGTCTCTGCGTGCCATCCGACTCGATCGTCTCTGGATGGCGAAAAGGTGTGGAATGACCATAATTTGTCTCCGCATGTCATCGGGCTCGCCGCCTCTGGATGACAAAAGGCGCAGAATGACCATAATTTGTCTCTGCGTGCCATCGGACACGATTGTCTCTGAATGGCGAAAAGGTGTGCGGAATGACCATAATTTGTCTCCGCATGTCATCGAGCTCGCCGCCTCTGGATGACAAAAGGCGCAGAATGACCATAATTTGTCTCTGCGTGCCATCGGGCACGATTGTCTCCGAATGGCGAAAAGGTGTGTGGAATGACCATAATTTGTCTCCGCATGTCATCGGGCTCGCCGCCTCTGGATGACAAAAGGTGCAGAATGACCATAATTTGTCTCCGCATGTCATCGAGCTCGCCGCCTCTGGATGACAAAAGGCGCAGAATGACCATAATTTGTCTCTGCGTGCTATCGGACACGATTGTCTCTGAATGGTGAAAAGGTGTGCGGAATGATCATAATTTGTCTCCGCATGTCATTGGGCTCATCGCCTCTGGATGACAAAAGGCGCAGAATGACCATAATTTGTCTTTGTGTGCCGTAGGACATGATTGTCTCCGAATGGCGAAAAGGTGTGCGAAATGACCATAATTTGTCTCTGCATGTCACATGACCACAGAGTCAGTATGACAGAGATTGTGGGGTGGCCGACAAAAGCGAGGCTCTTGCTCCTACGTATCCTCAATGAGGAACTTAGACCTACGTAGTTCTGGATAACTGTGAGACTAAAATAGTCTTGGTGTTTTCTTCACTAAAAATGTGAACATGCTTTAGTAAAGAGACAAAACTTCCAACTGATGAGAGCAACATATTATTTTCGGATGAAAAAAAAACAATGTGTCTACCGGGGAAGGAGAGTATGCTGATGAAATTTTCTCATAACCATAAATGAGATTTTGGATGTTAACATTTCACTTCTAAATGACCATTTAGAGGAAACACTGGGTTCAACAAAAATAGAAGAAAAATCACTCAAAGTGTATCAATCTCACATTGGTAAGTGTTTCATCCTAATTTCGAGCCATAGATATGTCATGACTTGATTTTGCAAATCATTTGCTATCAAATCAAAGATTACATGCGTGATCATGGATCAATAGGACTTTTCTTGGGAATGGTTTGTTTTTTTATTTTTGTAGAACGGCTGGACATGATACATGTCAGAGTGTTGGTTTGGCCAACGGTTCAGGGATAAAGGAGATGTCCCACATTATTTCCATGATACACATGCAACAATGATGATTAAAAAATTTTATGCAAAATTGGTCATGCATGCACCTATGTGGACGCTCGAGCATCAAGTTTTTATGGTCATGTGACACTAGGGCTCAGGATTCATTTTCTCTATTTAAGTCAACCCAGTGTTTCCAAAATATGTTCTTTTATCAATTCATGCATTCATCTGAGTCCATTTTGGGCGTTCGGGAAAATTTTCACAGCATTCACCCTTTAGGTGTATTACACTCACTTTTCTTCAAAAACTGGTTATGATCAGTGAATCTTTTCAAAGAAAAGCTGGAAGTTATCTCTTTTCAAAAGCATGTTGGTTTTTTAGCTAGACAACTTATTATTATTTTTTTTTCTCTCCTTTTCTTTTTCTTTTTTTTTTAGTTATTATCATTTGTTCATTTTCTCTCTCTCCATTTTTCTTTTTCTCTCTAAAAAGGTTATGCGGACGAGGGCGCACACTACCTACTTACGTCTAACCACAAGGTAAACGAAAAAAACCGCGCGAAATGATAAGTTGCAAAAAAAACGGTGACGAAATAACTGAGAGCCATAACGCCAAATTCTAACAGAAACAACAAAAATAATAACAGCAACGTTAGTAACCATATAGACAATAACAGAAAACAGTAATGTCAATAGCAATATAGACAATAACAGAAAACAGTAATGTCAATAATAAAAGTGCGGTGACCTTGGTCACGTGGCTCCGCTTCCCCCCAAGAAACCGAGCAAGTTAGTCATTTCTTCATCCATATGGGCCTCCTCTGCCTCACCGGGGGATCCTGCGGGCGCCTCCCCTACTTGGGCCTCGGGCCAGTCTCCGGGCCATGCGACCTCAGCCCCAAACTGCTCTGGAGTAGGGCATGCAAAAGGAGCGAAACCCTACCCCTGCTGACTGAGGTTGAACCGGTAGAGACACTCATGTATCTGCACTTGCCCTCGGTGGTTGGCCGCCTCCTGGCAAACCAAGTGCTGTAGATAACGCTCCATGCCTAGTGATCCAGCGGGATCGGCCTGATGAGGGGGTGGCGGTGCGTCTGCGGCATGATGTGCATCACCCTGCACCTGCCTAGGCGTGTAGTACTTCTCGATGAAGGCCCGAGTGATCGGTGGTCGGATCACCTTACTGGGGGTGACGGGAACCCCGAATGACTGGCAGAGGCCCGTGATCAACGGCGGAAACCCCAGGGCCCTGTTAGACTTATCCGAGTCCAGAGGGTGCCTGGTGGGTGGCATACCTGCAAACAAATAGATGACGTCAGCAATCACTTGGGCCACGTGGACGCTCATCCGGTGTGCATAACAGTTGGGCAATGGCCTCCTCGTTGAATTCATCGGCCCTGTTCCTCCTCTTGCCGAACTCACACTGATGGCCTTCCTCCAAAACTAGCGAGTCACCCAAGAACTGGCTGAGGGCATCTGCGTCAAAGGGAATCCACTGACCCCTCACCCATGAATGCATGTCTCGCACACCCTCCTTTGTGGGCCAAGCATTAGCATAGAACTCCAGGACTATCTTGTAGAAGTAAAGCTTCATGGTGAATGTGATTCAAAGGTGTTTTGATGATAATAATGATGACAATAATAGATTATGACAAAGGTGATGAACAAAAAGCTCAAAGATCAAAGAACAACCAAGTGAATCAAGAACAAGTCAAGAGTTTGAGAATCAAGAAGAATTCAAGACTCAAGAAGAAAGTCTAGAATCAAGAATCAAGATTCAAGATCTCAAGAATCAAGATCAAGATTCAAGACTCAAGATTCAAGAATGAAGAAAAGACTCAATCAAGATAAGTATTAAAAAAAAATTTCAAAACTTTGAATAGCACATGAGTTTTTGACAAAACCTTTACCAAAGAGTTTTTACTCTCTGATAATCGATTACCATATTGGTGTAATCGATTACGAGTAGTAAAATGAGTTTGAAAAGGTTTTCAAACTGAATTTACAACGTTCCAATTATTTTCAAAAGGCTGTAATCGATTACAGTGTTTTGGTAATCTATTACCAGTGCCCTTGAACGTTGAAATTCAAATTTAAATGTGAAGAGTCACATCCTTTCACTCAAAAGCTTTGTGTAATCGATTACACTAATTTGGTAATCGATTACCAGTTATTGTTTCTGAAAAAATCAAAAGATGTAACTCTTCAAAAAGGTTTTGACTTTTCCTAATAGGTTTTAAGTTTTTCTAAAAGTTATAACTCTTCTGAATGGTCTTCTTGACCAGACATGAAGAGTCTATAAAAGCAAGGCTTTGTTTTGCATTTTCAATTCAATTCATTCCTTCACACTTTACTTTTCCAATCAATCCTTTACAAGCCTTGAATCTCTTTGAACTTCTTCTTCTTCTTTGTTTCAAAAGCTTTCTGAAGTTTTCTGGTTTTCCAAACCTTGAAAACTTGTGCTATTCATCCTTTTCATTCCCTTCTCCCTTTGCCAAAAAGAATTCACCAAGGACTAACCGCCTAAATTCTTTTTGTGTCTCTCTTCTCCCTTTTCCAAAAGAACAAAGGACTAACCGCCTGAATTCTTTTGTGTCTCCCTTCTCTCTTGTCAAAGAATTCAAAACGACACGGTCTGATAATTCTTTTGATTCTTCCCTTTCCCTAATACAAAAGTGTTCAAAGGACTAACCGCCTGAGGATTCTTTTGTATCCGCATTCACAAAGTATCAAAGGTTTAACAGCCTGAGATCTTTGTCTCAACACATTGGAGGGTACATCCTTTGTAGTACAAGTAGAGGGTACATCTACTTGGGTTTGACTGAGAACAAGAGAGGGTACATCTCTTGTGGATCAGTTCTAGTGGAGGGTACATCCACTAGGTTCAAAGAGAACAAGGGAGGGTACATCCCTTGTGGATCTTTGCTTGTAAAAGGATTTTTACAAGGTTGAAAGAAATCTCAAGGACCGCAGGTCGCTTGGGGACTGGATGTAGGCACGGGTTGTTGCCGAACCAGTATAAAAACTCTTGTGTGTTTGTTTCCTTCTTCCCTACTCTTTTACTTTCCGCTGTGCATTTAATTTCCGCTTTTACTTTCTGTTAAGTTTCTCTTCTACTCCTCATTCTCTTAACAATTTAGTAAAAGCCTTAAAAGAGTAATTTTTTAATTAGTAAAGGTTTAGGAATAATTAATTCAACCCCTCCTTCTTAATTATTCTGAGGCCACTCGATCCAACAAGTGATATCAGAGCAGGTTTCTTGTAGAAAGTTTAACAACTTCAAGATTAATGGCCTCTTTAGATTCTTTGTTTTTCAAAAGCATTTTCAGGAACAAGTTATTCCAAGATCATGATGAAGACCAAGTCAACTTTTGTCTCATGACAAAATCTCATGAAAACAACAAAGAAGAATCTGTAAGGAAGAAGTGATGCATTGACAGTGGATGTTCCAAGCATATGACGGAAGATGTATCCAAGTTTACAACTATTTCCCCCAAAAGTGGACATGTTACATACGACGATAACAATATCAGTAAAATCTCAAAAGAGGTAACATCTAAGCCATCTATATGAATTAAGGTATGATTAGTATTTACAGTTAAGTTATTTTTGTGACAAATAGAAAATAATTGTTAAAATTGTTTGATTGTGTTTACAATGATTAAATAACTATATTTAGTATGTATAATTAATTGAATTTTGTTTGAATTGATTAATGCTTAAATTGCTTGTTTTTGTTTCTAAGACGATTAGATTCTATTAAAAAATTAAAAAAAAATGTTTTGACATGTTAAGATAATTGAATAATTACCATGATATGCGTTGATGATTGTTATTTGATTATGTTAAAATTTATTATGATTAATTAACTATATTTAGTTTAAAGAATTTCTATATACATGATTGATCTTTTGTCTTTGGTAATTGTGTTCAACTTTTTAGAAGGTTGAAAATTAAAATTTGGAAGTTATTGGAAGTTAAAAGTTGAAAATAGAAGTTGGAAGTTGAAAATGGAGGTGACTAGAAATTAAAAGTTGAAAATTAGAAGTGGAAGTTATTGGAAGTTGGAAGTTAAAATTTGAAATTTAAAATTTAATATTTGAAATTTGAAATTTAAAATTGAAATTTAAAAAATTTGAAATTTGAATTTTTTTTAAAGTATTATGCATAGTTAGTTGATTGTTAATTAAATTTAATTAATTTGAAATGATTGATGATTGATTGTTCTTGAAAGCTATTATGATTTTTTTTTATTTAAAATTTATGTTGATTATTTTGATAATATATATTTTTAAAATAATTATGCATGATTTTTTATGCAATATGTGATTGGTCATTTATGAATGGTTATGTATGATTTTATATCTCTTGTATGATTCTTGCATATTTTTTTAATATGACATGAGAATTACTTGCTTAAGGTTCATTCATAAAGTTTTTCAAAATCCATTATATTATATTTATTTATTTTTATATATAAGAATTTTCATATATAAAGTATCTTTTTGATTCTGAAAAATGTGTTATCAAGCATGAGCATGATAAAGATATTGAGCATGTAGGTTTTAGAGAAAATAATGATTACATGATTGATTGAGTTCTTTGAACTTTCTAAGTTTTTAAATTATCTATAACAAATCTGAATGTTTGATAATGCCTGTGATCTATGTCCTTCAATCCTTGTATAATTCTTGTTTGATATGTTTGAATTACTTGATTGATTGTTCAAAATATTTTTTATGTTTTTCAAAATTATTATATTTTATTTCAAATAAAATCATTTTGATGTGATGAAACAATCTATATTAATAAGAACTCATCTTGGTAAGTGTTGATAGTCAATTAGCACTTAGTCTTAAGAAAAAGGTGATTGTATTCTTAAAATTTGTAGATACTAAAAACCAACTTGCAGACATCTTTACAAAACCACTAACCAAAGACTCTTTCTACACCATTAGAAGAGAATTAGGACTTTTAGATGCAAGTGACTTAGACAAATGAAGGTAGCTCCTTGCAATCCATGCTGGTGAGCACCAGGGCCCCTCCGAAGAAAGCCCTTTTTACAACGAAAGTCCTTCGTAGTTCGGGGCCCACTTCCCTCTGTTGTCTTTCAGAGCTTGGGAGACTTTCTTCAACACCAAGTCCTCTTCCCTTCGCTGAACCGACACGTACGTACCTTCTTGTCAAAAGCGTTCTTCACTCGTTTCTGATATAAACGCACATGACTCATGGCAGCCAAACGCTTGCCTTCTATGAGATTAAGCTGATCGAAACGTGCTTGGGCCTATTCCGATTCCTTTAATCCGGATTCCGCCAAGATTCTTAATGACGGGACTTCCACCTCAAACGGTAGCACAGCCTCCATTCCATATACCAATGAGAACAGCGTTGCCCCGGTTGATGTGCGCACTGAGGTTCGGTAACCGTGTAACGCGAATGGGAGTATCTCGTGCCAATCCTTGTATGACACGGTCATCTTCTGGATAATCTTCTTGATATTCTTATTGGCTGCCTCCACGGCTCTGTTCATCTTTGGTCGGTAGGGCGTGGAATTGTGATGTTGGATTTTAAACTCCTCGCACATTTCCCCCATCATCTTGTTATTCAAGTTGGTGTCGTTGTCCATGATAATCTTCCTTGGCAAACCGTATCGGCAGATGATTTCCCTCTTAATGAACCTGACCACCACACTCCTAGTGACACTAGCGTACGACACAGCTTCGACCCACTTAGTGAAGTAATCAATCGCCACTAGGATGAAACGATGTCCATTTGCAGCTTTGGGCTCTATGGCCCCAATCACATCTATTCCCCACATGGAAAACAGCCACGGCGTGGCCAAGACATTCAGAGGCAGAGGCGGAGTGTTGACATTGTCTGCGAATGTTTGGCATTTGTGACATTTCCTTACATGGAGACAGTAATCACTTTCCATGGTAAGCCAATAGTAACCTACCCTTAAGATCTTTCTAGCCATGGCGTGCCCATTAGCGTGCGTACCAAAAGAGCCCTCATGGACCTCCCCCAGCATGTTTTTTACTTCCTTAGCGTTCACGCAGCGTAGCAGAACCATGTCATGGTTTCTCTTGTATAGTATGCTTCCGCTCATGAAGAAGCCGGCCGCCAATCTCCTTAATGACCTTTTGTCGTTGTCGGAAGCCTCTGGTCTCTTTGCTTTCAACGTATCGCTTGATATCGAAATACCAAGGCTTACCGTCTCATTCCTCTTCCACCCGACAACAATGTGCGGGTCTGCCACGACACCAGAATTCAATGTACGGTAGGTCCCCGTGTGGTGTTAGCTGGAACATGGACGCTAAAGTGGCAAGCGCATCTACCATTTGATTTTCCTCTTGGGGAACGTGATGGAAGGAGATCTCATCAAAGAAACCAGCCAATTCCTTGATATAGGCTTGGTAGGGTATCAGCTTGGGGTCTCTAGTTTCCCATTCCCCTCTCAGCTGGTGAATCACCAGTGCTGAGTCCCCGTACACCTTGAGTAGGTTGACATTGGAGTCAATTGTTGCCTGGACAGCCAGGGCGCACGCTTCATACTCAGCCATATTGTTGGTGCAGTCGAACCCCAGCCTGGTTGTGAAAGGTATACATTGATTGTCCGGAGAGACCAATACTGCCCCAACGCCATGGCCTAGAATGTTTGACGCTCCATCAAACAACACGATTCACTTGTCCCAGTCCTCGTCTAGCTTTTCCTCAAACAAGGCCATCATGTCCTCATCCGGGAATTCGGGATGCATGGGTTGATAGTCGTTGAGAGCCTGTTGAGCCAAATAATCTGCCAAGGCGCTTCCTTTTATCACCTTTTGGGTGACGTAGACTATATTGAACTCGGATAGCAAAAACCTGCCACCGGGCGATCCGCCCTGTGAGAGCAGGCTTCTCAAAGATGTACTTAACCGGGTCCATCTTGGATATCAACCAGGTGGTATGGCTCAGCATGTAATATCTTAGACGGTGGGACGCCCAGACTAAAGCACAACACGTTCTTTCGAGTAGGGAGTAGTTCATTTCACAGGCCGTGAACTTCTTACTCAAGTAGTAGACAGTGCGCTCTCTCTTCCGGGACTCGTCATGTTGCCCTAGCATACATCTCATCGACTCGTCCAAAATCGTCATATACAAGATGAGAGGCCTTCCGGGTACCGGCGGCATAAGCAAGGGGGGGTTCATGATAATCTACGCACATTCGTACCTTCCCATCCTTCTTAGGGACTGGTACAATATTGGCAACCCATTCTGGGTACTGAGCGACAGCCAATAAACCAGCGTCAAATTGTTTCTTTACCTCTTCTTTTATTTTCAACGATGTCTCGGGCTTCATCCTCCTCAACTTTTGTTTTATCGAGGAACACTCAGGATTCAGAGGTAATCTGTGTTGTACGATGTCAGAACTCAAACCGGACATATCTTGGTATGAACATGCAAAGATGTCTTGGTAGTTTTTTAGCAGGGCCATCAATTCTTCACGGATGGGTGCAGTCATACCCGTGCCTATCTTCACTTCCTTTTTCCCACAGTCAGTTCCTAAGTCTACTAGTTCCGTCTCTTCTTGATGAGGCCCCATCTCTTGGTCCTCATGGGCGACTATTTTCTCCAACTTCGAGGGAAGTCCCACATCCTCGTCCTCTTCACTCTCTGTCTGATCCGTTTCTCGCTTGAAATCGATGGCCGGGTCCCAGGTATTGGTACCTTCGAGGGACTCGTCGTCGGATCTGGCCTTTTAAGCGTAAAGAAATAAACATGCAAATGAATGAGAATGGGTAGAGACGCAGGAACAGATGAAGAAAGATCTTTATATTATAAATTCAGGAACAAAAGACATAAAGCCTTAACAAAAGGAAACTCTAAAGCCTAGGCCCAACCGTAGAGTTTAAAAGCCACAAAGGGTTACATTATGCTTGTCGCGTAAATGTCTGGGCGCTCCTCCACTCGCCTATTTCCTAGTCGGAAACCAGGAGGGCATGGTCGTACCAAATCTGACCCATTCGGAGAGTCATCCTCGCATATCGCAATGACTTGGCCTTCGTGTCCTAGACCCGCACTTATAAAGCACCTACTGATGTGGCAGGGCGGGCCCCCTTCGATTTTTCGTCCCAATTGCGAACCTTGGCTTCCGCTCTTCCTTCCTGCGACACTTTTTCATATGTCCGCTGTGTGGGTTTATAGCCTAACCCGAACATCCCACGGTTTCCTCTGGTGCTTATCAGGCTGGTTCTGCCGCCGTTGTTCTTGCCTAAACCCATTCCGGGCTCGTAACCATTTCCCAACATTACCCGGGCCACCATCATTGCCGTATCGGACAAGCAAGGTTGCCCAGAGAAGGAATCTACAGAGGCAATGCTTACTACCTCAAAAGATTGGAAGGCTGTTTCCAATGACTCCTCCGCAGCTTCCACATATGGCATAGAGGACGGGCAACTTACCAAGATGTCTTCCTCCCCCGACACAATGACCAAATGCCCCTCTACTACGAACTTCAGTTTTTGGTGGAGTGTAGAGGGAACGACTCCCACCGAGTGGATCCATAGGCGTCCCAAAAGACGTCTGTAGCGACTAACTTGAATTTTTCTTTGGCAAGTCTTGTTTTTCCTAGTTCTGTTTTTAGAGCTCGGACTTCTTCATCCTCTTCCGGAGCTTCGAAATTCTCCTTGTTGATAACTTTCAATTTGGAGAGCCAATCTAACCCTCGTGTACGAACTTTCAGCCATTCATGTTAACCACCGATGATGCCATTATGGATGCCCCTAAGTTCTTTATCTTTCCTTAACGGGCTTTCCCATGCCTTGTGGACTTTTTGTATAACCTTGAAACTTTGCGCCCTGAAATCTCTCACAAGGAAAGGAGAGAGGCTCTCTTCCGCCAGTGCTCCCCTCATGGGATACCCTAATTGTCTTATAGCAAGTGCGGGATTGTAGTTAATACAACCCCTCGTCCCTATCAACGGGATGTTTGGGTAGTCCCCACATGAGAGGAGAACTCCCTCCTTTCCTTCCTTCCATCGAGGAAACCATTTGATTGTTTTGCCTCCTATCCCAGCCAAGTGTTGGTCCCAATCTACTCTTCTCACACGAGCAACGGCTTCGGAGCGGACATGGGTGTCTTATGTCTTGTTGGAATAGGTGCGAAACCAACCATACACAAAGAGCGGGTAAGCAGCAGATGATCCGTGCGCTACTCTTCTCGCACCTTCGGTCAAATGTATCAAATAAGTCCGCCAAGATAGCTACAACCCGGCTCTCTTTGCTATAGTGATATGCAAGGAAAGCATCAATTGCGGCTAGGTCTACCAAACCGTCCACGTTTGGAAAGAGGACAACCCCAAAGATTTGCAATGCTAATACGTCCACAAATGGGACCCACTCCTCTTGATTCGCCATATCCCTTACCTTGCCTTCCAAGTACTTCCGTGGTAGACCCACTACGCTGTTTCGAGTTTGCTTTACACGATCCAACTCTCTTGCCGAATCCCTGACCACAACTGCAATCTTGCTCAAGGAGGGAATAAACTCGGAGAAAAGATACGGTTTTCTTCCCCCAAGAGGACATCCTAGAATCTTCTCAAATTCTTCAACAGTCGGTACTAATTGGAAGTCTCCAAACGTGAAGCATCTCAAAGGCTGGTCATAGTATTGGTGAGTGATACAACGGCCTCCGTGAATATCTCTGCTATGGTCAAATCTAAAATCTTTTCGTACGCCTTGCGGAAGGCTTGCATTTGGAGAGGTCCCATCAACCGCCCCAACTCCTTAAGGCTGGTGACATCTAGGCCCTTAATCTTGACTTGATAGAATCTTTTTCCGGTTTTATTTGTTCCTATGTTTTACTAAAGTGAAACAAAACCCAGTGCAAATCAAAACTCCGACATCTATCATGGGTGGAATGGATGAATGCATGAAGAAATGCATATGACACAGATGCAATTTTATGAATACGGGAGCCCAGGAAATTGTCTCCTTCTTAGATACAAAGTTTGGGGCAGTACAGCGTCCGACATATGTATTTAAGAAGGTGACACGGACCCTCTGTTGGTATTCCAAAGAGAGGGGATCAAGACGAAACCCGTGCATGATGCATATGCAAAAGACACAACACGGGGATGTACATAGTACGACAATATCTACAAACAAATATAATCAAAGGGGTACATGACACTTAGGACTACATGTGTGGCAGTGTAAAAAGTGCCACGCAGCGTGTTTGCTCCGTGCCCCTATTTTAGGGACCTATATGGGATGTACATATTACGACAATATCTACAAACAAATATAATCAAAGGGCTTTTAGTGATAATTCCCTAAGGTGGTCATATCTCTCTTGATGGTCTCTAGAGGTATCATCCCCTTCGAAGAACATATTGCGGTAGTAGGGACTACTAGCAACAATATGTTATCAAAGAGGAAAACTCTAGATGAGGGTTCACTGTAATCAAGCAAGTCGGAGACCTAGCATGACCATAGATTCACCTCCACTCCTTATGTTCCCATGGACCCGGGTATAGGGCCCCTTTTCAACTCACCATGTGTGCAAATAGTGTTGGTGTTTGTGTGCATCAAATGAATAAATATTTACCTCATGCATACGTTTTTGAAACATACTAAAAGCACCAAAAGAGTTCATATATACAATAACATAAGGAAAAAGGCAAAGAGAAAGAACAAAATGGGAAGTCATAGTAAGGAAAGCACACTGATTGATTGGCCTAACTCTCTAACAATAGTCCCTAGTGGAGTCACCAACTGTCGCAACCTACCCTTAGGCAGGAGCGCAATGTGAGACTCACGGGTGCATCTTCCAAGGAAGGAAAACGCGCGGAGTTGCCACCAACGTTTATTCGAGGAAAACGTCGAAAAAACCGGAAAATGCGTGGTCTACAAACTTTAAGTGTGAAAGGTTCGGGAGTTGTATTTATGCACGGGGAAGGTATTAGCACCCCACGCGTCCGACACAAGGGACAACAACCTTTAATCAAGTGTGCGAATATGACTTCAATTTGTTTTATCTTCCCTTTTACGTTTTCATGTCTTTTTATGCCTTTTGTATTTTTTATCTTTTTGTGGTCGACAAGGGTGTTTCCCTTGCTCCTACATATTCCTTATTTGTGATAAGAAAATCGGACCTATGTAGTTCTTTGAGAACTAAGCGTTGGTTAAGTTGTTTTTATCTTTTTTTTTTGCAAGATATATTTTGATTGAATGAAAGATCATTTAAGGCATTGGACCATTAAACGATCTTTCAATTCTTTTGAAAGGAGAGAAAACATTAAGGCATTGGACCATTAATGATCTCTTGGTTTTTTGAAAGAGGTGACAAAGCTTATGTGTTGGTTTTATGTCTTTAAAATCCACGTTTAACCAATAAAAGCGAAAAGGACCATTTCAAGGTGTTGGATCTTAAAAATGGTTTTTTAGGTGATGACAAAAGCTTGGTTTATGAATTGATTTTAGCTTAGTTTCACTTTGGTTATTAGTCAATTCGATTAAGAAAGAAAATCCCAAAGAAAAACGTCCGATTGATTTTTTTTTTATTTTATTTAAAGATATTTTTTTATTATTATATTACTATTTTGCCTCTTTTTGGTTTTAAACGTGGTTACGGCATGAAAGATCAGCCGGATTTTATTCTAACATAAATTAAAAGATGTTACAACTCAAATGATCGATGGAAATTTATTTTATTTTTTGATTAGGCGAGAAAGTGACTTAAATAAATGACTAGAGCACGTCAAAAGGGGATACAGAAAGCAAATGAAATAAAAATAAAAGCACGCAAAACAAGTGGGGACCACTAAGGGTACATTGAATGAATTGAAAGGTTCGATTTCGGGAACTTACCGGTTGAAGACCGATGAACGACGAAGAACGAACGAAGAACGATGAAGAACGGTGGAAAATCTTCGCGAAATCGCCCACGGAAACGTCTCAGAAGCGTTACGGAAGCGCCTCGGCTTGGATTTTCTTCACGAAAACAATTTTTCTCACTAATTTTAAGTGATTCTCAAATACCAGGAGGGTTGAACGAATTTGTTCAGCCCTCCTTCCTCTATTTATAGGGGAAAAGAGGGTGGTGGTTGTCGCCTAGCTCGCCCAGGCGAGCTGGGTTGCTTCCACCAGAAGGCACCGCCTTCTGTTGGAACATCCTGGAAGGCCCAAGTGGGCCTGATTGCTATTTGCACACCCTTGTTTACTAAATACACCCCCTCGACCCTTTTTTTGTTGATTCTTTTTCCGTAATGTCACGAAACCTCACGGATTATGCAATCGTCCCCTCTTTGGCTTCTGGAATGTTACGGAATTTTATGGATTACGCATTAACACTCCCTTTCAACTCCCGACATGTCGCGGAACTTCACGGATTGCCTAACGATGGGTGTCAAGTACCTCGAAGTGGTCAAGCGAAGGTCGCATCCCACCAAACAGATTGTCCCCGGACAAAATTAGGGTGTGACACCAAACTTTCAAAAATCTTTTGAAATTGAGTGTGATGCTTCAAATGTTGGGATTGGGGCTGTATTGATGCAAGAAGGTCATCCAATTGCTTATTTTAGGAGTGAATAGGCAATTTAGTCCCTGAGATTGTAACCAGTTTGCATATTAGTCCCTGGCTTAAATTTTAATTCATAATAGTCCCTAACTTTACCTCTGTTATGCAAATAAGTCCCTGCTGTTAAAATCTAATTTCCTTCGTTAGTCAAGTAAGCATCCCAATGTGCCAAGTTTGAGTCCAAGTCAGCAATCCTATGTGGCAAGGCAAGGACTAAATTGAAAAATTAGGTTAAAAAGAAATAAAAAAAATGAAGTAAACCCATTTTCTCTTTCACTGTCTTACTGTTTGTAGGGTTTTTTAACTGTTTGTGGTTTGTTCTTCCCTCCCCTACATTCTTGTGATTGTGAGGGTTCGCGCTTTTTGTCAGGTTGGTGGTTTTTTTGCGTTCATTTTGTTTGCATTGTTTTGGTGGTTTGATTTGGGGTTTTATATGTTCAAGGGGTTTCATTTGCATTGTCTTCCTGCTTCGTAGGGAGGTTTATGATCCTTTATTATTTTCGTTTATGATTCTCTATTTTTATAGATGACATTGCATGTTGTTGTGTGATGTGTCTATGTTTGAGTTTGAGGTAGGTTTTTTATTTCCTAATATATGACAATGTTTGTGGTTTCTGATTGTGTAGAATGAATGAAAATATAACTTTAGTATTGCACCATGGAGGAAGATTCACTCCACGTGCCAGTGATGGAAAGGTTGAATATATAGGCGGAGAATTTGACGTTTGGGAGGATATATCTGCAGATTGCCTGAATGCATTTATCTTATATGATCTGGTGAAAGCTTGTAAGAAGTATAGCAATATAGGAGAATGTTTTTGGTTGATTGATAAAGACTTAGATTTTAATCATGGGTTAAGGAGTTGTACAACTGATGGAGATATATTACACTTAGTTAGGGATGCTTTTGAAAATGAGAATGAGATAAATGTTTATTTTCATCATGAAGTAGATCCAATTTTAGAAGAAGTCCCACAGATGTTGTACATGGAATGTGATCCAATTCCAAAAGCTGTTGAGAATGAGGATGATTTAGATGATGTACCTGTTGCTGGCCATGAGGAAGGTAAGTTTTAATTCATCTATACTTGGTCCGACATGGTTACCATGATTAATTAATATGATTAATTTTTACTTGATCACCATTGATGCAGATGTTGGTGCTGGTGAGCATGTTGGTGCTGGAGAGCAAAGAGATGCTGGTGAGCAGAGGGATGCTGGTGAGCAGAGGGATGCTGATGCTGGTGAGTAGAGAGATGGTGGTGAGCATAGGGATACTAATGCTGGTGAGCAAAGAGATGGTAGTGAGCAGAGGGATGCTGATGCTGGTGAGCAGAGAGATGCTGGTGGTGAAGAGAGAGATGTTGCTGATAGTGAGGAGGAAGAGGAAGTTGACAGTGATGAGTGGTTTATAAATTTCTCTTGTATGATGAATGAAGTTGAAGCTGAAGTTGAGACAACTGGTTATCATTCAGAGGAGCTTAATATCCCCATTAGTAGTGATGATGAAGATGAGGATGTTGAAGTTTATCCTCAATATAGTCAAAGTAGTGGAGTTGGTGAACAGAAGTTGGAATTAGGGATGGAGTTTGGTACTCTAGATGAATTTAAATCTGCCTTGAGGGAGTATAGCATATTGATGGGCAGGGAGTTCAGGTGGAAGAAGAATGATAAACAGAGGGCTAGAGCAAAATGCAAGAAGGCATTTTGTGATTGGGAAATCTACTGTGCAAAGAATGACGTTAGAAACTCTTTTCAGATAAAGACATTTAAGCATAACCATAATTGCTGCAAAGAAGTGAACAACAAACAAGCAAATAGACAGTGGGTGGTCAGTAAACTTGAGGGCAAACTCAGAATGCAGCCAACCCTTAAATGTGTTGAAGCTTTGGAATATTTCAAGCAAGAGTTTGGAGTGCACATTGAAGTTACAAAGATGTGGAGAGCCATGAAAGAAGAAAAGCAACTAGTGGAAGGGAATGAGAGGAAACAATATGCCAAAGTATTTGATTATGCACATGAATTATTGAGGAGCAATCCTGGATCAACAGTTAAGATCAACACAATGCCAAGTCCAGAAGGTCCACCATAATTTCAGAGGCTATATATTTGTCTTGCTGGCTGTAACAAGGGGTTTGTTGCTGGATGTAGACCATTCATAGGTCTAGATGGATGTTTCCTAAAGAGTGCATTTGGAGGAAACTTGCTCTCTGTTGTTGGGCTTGATGGCAATAACCACATCTTTGTTATTGCTTATGCTGTTATGGACATTGAGAACAAAGACAATTGGAAATGGTTTTTAACTTTGTTGCATGAAGATCTTGGGGATTACATACAGAATGGGTGGAATTTCATGTTAGACATGCAAAAGGTATGACATGGTGTGATTTGCAATTGTTATCATAAGTTAGGTATTTAATTGAAGTTAATGACATAAGTTAGGGACTAGTCCAGAAGTATTTACTACTTTGCTGCAATTTTTCAGGGACATATTCCAGCTTTACAGGAAGTCATGCCTGGTGCACCTCATAGATTCTATGTCTTGCATCTTTGGAAAAATTTTACAAAGCAATGGAAAAGCAAGGAACTTAAAGGAATTGTGTGGCAATGTGCAAAATCCACTACTGTTGCTAAGTTTGAAGGTCATATGGCCCATTTGAAGACAATCAACTGCCAGGCTTGGGAGTATTTGAATAAATGGCCCAAACAAGCATGGGCAAAAGCCCACTTCAGTACAGTACCCAAGGTGGACAATATATGCAACAACACTTGTGAGGTATTCAATTCCAGAATTTTACAGTATAGATGCAAGCCTATTATCACAATGCTTGAAGAAATTAGAAGTTATATCATGAGAACCATGGCTGCCCGCAAGATTAAACTTTCTGGAAAGCCTGGACCATTATGTCCAGTGCAGTATAAAAGACTAGAAAAAGAACTTCATTTTGCTAATCAATGGACTCCCATTTGGTGTGGTGATAACATGGGCCTGAGATATGAGGTCCACATGTGGGGGAATAAGGTTGAGGTCAATTTAGCTGAATGAACATGCACTTGTGGAGTATGACAACTAACAGGTTGTGTTCTTTATAGTTTTTTTTTTCATTCCTAACCTACATGTGTGCTGATTTTACAACTTTGATGTAGGGATGCCATGCCGACATGCCATTGCAACAATAACTCACAAAGGAGGGAAGCCTGAGGACATGTGTCATGAGTGGTTGTCAATAGAAGCTTATAATAAGACATACCAGCATTTTATTGAACCAGTCCAAGGACCACAATATTGGGCCCAGACACAGCATACACACCCTGTTCCACCACATAAAAGGGCCCAAAGAGGAAGGCCAAAGAAAAATAGAAGGAGATCTGTAGATGAGGACAATGTCACAGGACATAAGCTAAAGAGGAAATTGGCTGAGTTTACATGTGGAAGGTGTGACCAAACCAATCATAACATTAGAAGCTGTAAAAATATTGGAATTCCTGTTAGGCCAAAGAAATATGTTGCACCATCAACTTCAAATGAGGATGACCTCCTATTATCTCAAGATGAACAAGCTTTGAATGAGGCTAAAGAAGCTGCTGCTTATGTTCAAAAAGATCCGGTGGAGATTAATTTATCTCAGCCTCATTTGTCACAAGATAGTGACATGGAGTTGATGGTAAATATTTGTCACAACAAAGTAGTTTTATCTCAACCTAATTTGTTGCAGCACTCCATTTTTATATATTACAATTATTCATGTTTGGCATTTGCATGTAGGTCCCTGCAACTATTGCTCCACCAATAGCAAGGAATAAGCTAACCATAACAAGAGCCAAACAAAGGAAGGTTGCTGATAAAGATAATGTAGTTAAAGAAAACTGAAGACCCATTTTTTGTTGCATTTTGAAAGTTGTTGAGTTTGAAGGTTGCTGATGAAGAAAACTGAAGAAGCATTTTTTGTTGCATTTTGATATTAGGATGTGTAGTTGTATATTTTGAAAGCTTCACTGGCATGTGAAATGATGTAAACATTATGGCCTACTGAACAATTGCTTCTAACTACTATGCTTTGGGATGTCAAACATTATGTGAAATTGATTTAATGTCATGTTTCTTCTCTTTCTTCTGGGAGACCAAATGGTGGCTGGCTTGATGGCTGTTGGGGGTGACTTTTGGTTGCCACAATTTTAGTTACACTCAGCCATTAAGTTACTTTAATTCCCTAGGTTATTGGCATTAAGTTTTGTTAATTCTACGTTAGTGGATCATTACCAAAATCTAATGTAAAGCTTCTATATAAGCTGAACCATTTTATCAATAAACACAAGTTGAGTTTTATTCAAAAAATTAGAGTTTATCTCTTTTATCTTAGTGAGAGTGATTATCCTAAGTTCTTGAGTGATTCAAGAACACCCTGGCTGTATCAAAGGACTTTCACAACCTTTGTGTGTTGCCCTCGCCGGAAAGAGTGATTCTTTCCTTCCTTTCATCTTCAACCTTGTTCTTTCAAACCACAATTTCAAAAGATCCACTTCTGCTCAGAATTATCTCATGGCCATAACTCCCGTTTTACGCACTCAAATTAAGTGATTCTTGATCCTAAATTGAATTTCATAACGATACTTTTCACCTCGTTTTGGAATCACCTCATTTGGAGCCTTGTAGCTTGAGTTATTACCATTTTTATATTTCTATCCAGCCATCACTTAACCTACGTTTTTTTTCATCTCATTATTCCATTTTATGCCAAGAACCACCTTATTAAGACCCACGAAATTAACCACCTTATTTTCCATCCTTTCCTTAATCAATTTCTGCATTTTCCATCAAGGTTTAATCCTAGACGATCCTAAGTCAGCCTTTGTGCAATCAAGGATCATATCATTCAAGTAGAAGATGAGTCTAGAAGAAGCTCACCACCATAGGAAGTCATGGATATGAGCTTGAAGGTAAAAGAAGATGAATGAAAAGAGAGGAAGAGAAGAGCACAAAATTTAGTGCCTCTAAAGAAGTCTGAACTTTGAAGTTTAATTCTCAAATGATCAAATTTGAAAAAATACACGCACATGACCTCTATTTATAGCCTAAGTGTCACACAAAATTGGAGGGAAATTTGAATTTCAATTCAAATTTCACTTGAATTTGAAATTGAATTTGTGGAGCCAAAATTTCACTAATTATGATTAGTGAATTTCAGTTATGGTTCAGCCCACTAATCCAAGATCAATTCTAAAATTTTCCACTAAGTGTGCTTAGGTGTCATGAGGCATGTAAAGCATGAAGGACATGCACAAAGTGTAACTATATGATGTGGCAATGGGGTGTAGTAAGCAAATGCTCACCTCCCCCTCAAAATTTAATTGGATTGGGCTTCTACCAATTCAATTAAATTTATTTCCCAACACCCACATCAAATATTCACCTAGTGCATGTGAAATTACAAAACTATCCCGAATACAAAAACTAGTCTAGGTGCCCTAAAATACAAGGGCTGAAAAATCCTATATTTCTAGGGTACCCTACCTACATTATGGAGTCCTAAATACAAAGATAAAAAAAATAATGAAATCCTAATCTAATATGTACAAAGATAAGTGGACCCAACCTTAGCCCATGGGCTCAAAAATCTACCCTAAGGTTCATGAGAACTCTCGGGCCTTCTTCAACAGTTCTAACCCAATCCTCTTGGAGCCTCTTGCTCATGGCTTTGGTAACTGGTCCTTTCCTAGGGAGGATTGCATCACTTTTCCTCCTTCAATTTCGTGCCCCCCCCCCCCTCTCTTTTTCTTTTCCTCCATTGAAGTTTCCTCTCTAAGCTTCTTATCCAAGGCACTCCCTTGGTGGTGAAGCTCTTTCTTCCATTGCTTATTCCCTAGTGGATGACGCCTCCTCTCACCTCTTCTCCTTTATCTTCCGCTGCATCTCCATGGTAGAAAATCACCATTGAAGGACCTCATTGAAGCTCAAAGATCCAGCCTCCATAGAAGCTTCACAAGCAAGCTTCCATCAGATTTGTCTAAAGATAACTATGTTATTGATTTTCTCTTAGATTTTTACTTTTATAGGCTTCATATAGTCCATGTATTTGTAACAATATGCCGCCACTACATAATAACTTAAAACTAACATAGTGGAAGACTTTATTTTATTTCAAACTCTTTGATTAATTTATGGGTAAACTATATTTTTAGTCTCTAAATTTTTTAAAATTTCTATTTTTAGCCCCTAAATTAACCATAACATTTGAAAGTAAAAAAAGTAATACATTCATCTCATATAAACAGGGAATCTCATTTTCAATCATCATGAATCACCATAAAGAATTAACATCATACATCATTATCAATGTATCATCCCCATGAATCATCATCACCATGCATACGATTCATAAAAACCAAAGAAAAATTCTACTCCATGGAGATTTACACCCTCAACTTGGATCCCTTGAGGTTTGAGAAACGACACCCAGGGGCGGAGCCACGACTTTTATAAGGGGGGCCAATATAAAAATAAAATCATGACTAAAAAAATATTTAAAATTTTACATGTATGGCATGTATAAGAAATTTAATGTATAACTAATATTTTTATGAGCAAAAAGAAATATATAATTGTGTTAAGAATAAGAGAGATATTAATCAATTAGTGAATCAACACATAAGCGTTCAAAGACTAGTAGCAAAAGGAGAAGAAAGTAGGAAAATTTCATTTAAATTAAGTGAAAATAAAATTTCATTATAGTCAAAACCTATTATTCAAAATATTTCAAAAATAGATACTTGAGTCAACATGACGCATTCTTAAAAAATACTTGGTTCAATGAATAACACATGATAAATGCTTAGATAAGTTAACTAAGTATAGATGCATCATTAACAAAAATAGAAAATATAAATAAAAAATATTACTAAAAGAAACCTGCAGTTGTTTTTTATCTATAGAAACCCATTGTTTTATTTTTCAATGTTAGTTTTTTTTAATAATTAATCCCTTTATAAAAGGTAT
This sequence comes from Glycine max, assembly GCF_000004515.6. Classification (NCBI taxonomy): domain Eukaryota; kingdom Viridiplantae; phylum Streptophyta; class Magnoliopsida; order Fabales; family Fabaceae; genus Glycine; species Glycine max. The sequence goes on from NC_016089.4 coordinate 26,815,221, forward strand.
AGAGTTATTTTAAGTATTTTCTTACTTCCCTCATTCCTATTTATAAGACTCAAATTAAGAGTGATGCTTGTTCTTTTTTACATGATCCAATCCATAATGTTTCTTACATTAATTATTGGGTTAAATATATTTTTTATCCCTAATATATACCCAAATTTTGCATTTTATCCTTGACAATTTTTTCCTTCGCATTTGTTTCCTGATATTTGAAAAGTTTTGTTTTAGATCCCTGTCATCAGTTAAGTGATGACATGTCCATTAAATATTTGATAACGCGATTTATGGCGGCTCAAAAATTGCCAGTATTTGTTTCCAAATGAAATTTAAATTTTTTGGAAGTTAAAAACCGCCTGAATCAATTAAAAGAAAAAAAATAAATCAAACATTGATAAAGTTCTCTTCTTCTCCCTCCTCTCTCGCAACCACCTCCTCCTCCATGCCGCCAGCTTCAACTACTCATGTGTCCCCTGCGTCTCTGTCGGCGCTAATCCACAGTGGGGCCCCACTCCGCCACCATCACGGGCTTCTGAGAATTGTTGTGGGGAGACCATAGTTGAGGTTGGGCTTGATCCTAAACCTCTAACTATCCTAGGTTCAAGGTTAGGTGAAAGTGAAAAGCCTAAGGGAGATGCAGATTACAACATTGTTGATTCCGAGGAAATTACTAATATAGTGGGGACAAATTTCATGTTCATGATAGGGCCTCTTATTGATCTCCTTCTGGTCATGCAACATAGGGTTCCATGACTGGAAAAGTAGGTAAGATGAGTGAGAAGCAGCTACAACCATCAACATCTTAACCATCCTAATAACCCTTTCCTTATCACCCAGAATGTACATCGCAGATTGCTATAACACTTGACCTAACATTCATGATTTTCTCCAAAGCAGCCTTGGTCTCCTACACCATTTCCTCAATCTGTTTCTGTGTTTCATCATTGAAAATGTCATCGTCTGACTTGTCCTGCATCGTTTTTCCCCACAACAGTTCTTGAAAGCCCATGATGGTGGTAGAGTGGGGCCCCACCACGAATTGATGTCGGCAAAGACGTAGAGCACACATGAGTGGTTGAAGGTGGCGGGATGGAAAAGGAGGTGATTGCGGAAGAGGAGGAAGAAGGAAAGGCCCTTCTCAATGTTTGATTTATTTATTTTTTGCTTAATTAAGTTTTTCATATTTGGAATATAGGTCATTTCCATATTACTACCTAACATTCATTTTTTTTCAACCAAGTACCTTAAAAAAATTTCAATTTTATTTTATTACTTGCCATTAGTCTCCTTCCGTTAAGTGATGACGTGTCAGACTGAGTGTCATGTCATCACGCCTTGTTACATACGCCTCATTTCCATGTCATCTTCTTCAATGATGTGGCAATGGCGTGTTAGTGATTGGGTGTGATGACGTGGAACTTCGTCTACCACATCATCACTTAATTGAAAGGGACTCACGACAAGTAGTAAGTTGAAACATAAAACTTTTATAGGTAATTATTTAACAAAAATTGAATTTTTAGGTAGTAATTTGAAAATAGTCTATTTCCCGATATGAAAAACTTAATTAAGCCAATTTGAAAAACAATTTAGTTAACAAATGATAAAGAGGAGTTTTATCAAAATAAATAATTTAATTTCAGATAAAATGATAAATTTTATTATTTTATTGAAAAACATAAAAATGTAATCGTAAATTTAAGTTATGTTAACAAGTAGGGGTGAGAATAGGTCAGGTCAGGCCAGGCCAGGCTTTAAAATGCTTGAGCCTAGCCTACGATGATTTTTTTAGGCCTGAGCCTGGCCTATAGCCTATCAAAAGCTTTTATTTTGGGTCGGCCTGACCTTTTTAAAAGCCTAGCCTAACCTGATAGCCTCAAAGCCTTCTTCACATTAAACATTTAGTATTCCTTTGATAGTTGTTTTTACCAAAAAATAATAGCACACCTTCTATAATAGGCTAAACAAGGCCTTAATATATAATTTGGCTTAATTTTTAATCTAACATTAATTTAGTTGGTAGTCCTACAAATATATTAATAATATAAACTAAAATCATCAGATGATATAAAATAATCTAAAACAAAAGAGAACCTCATACTTGAGGTAGCATCATCCAAGTCTATCAAACCAACATATTAACTATTACAAACAAAAAATAAAGCCTACATCTCCATTCCATTTGAACAGAACTGGTACATAAAATATCTATCAATTAACAGTTATAATAGTTATAATGACATGCAGAAAAGTATTGATAGAAATCATATATCACCAAGTAACAAAAAACCAACGTGAACGTGCCTAAATCAAGACTCATAATGAAACTTGGTAAAGGAATAAGAAGATGAAAGAAAAAATGGCAAGGTTTTGAAGTTTTACCGCTATCAAAGCTTGAAGTGAAAAGGATACGATTTTTGTTTGCTCTACAATTTTTATTAGTTAGTTGTGTTCTCTAGTTTACTTTAATAGAGAGAAACTTAATAAGAAAAGGAAACGTTAAAAGGAATAGGAAAATAAGCCAATAAAAATAATGAGGAATATAAAGGGAATGAACTGAATCTCTTACAACTAGTAAAAAGAATGAAACAACAGTCAGCACATGACTCACACCACTTAAATTGTAATTAAAGTCTTACTTGATGATGGGAATGGAAGTTATGGAGCAGTAGTGTGTAATCAAAGTATGCTAGTTCAAAAAAAAATATTAATTATACCATGTGTTCTGTTCAATGCAATGACACATATATATTGGTACCAAAAAAAATAATATAAGTATATATATATATATAGGCCGGCCTATTAGGCTTATTAGGCTTATAAGGCTTTTTAATAAGCCTAAGCTTGGTCTATTTAATTTAATAGGCTTTTAAAAAAGTCCGAGCCTAACCTTTTTATTAAATAGGCCAGTCCAGGTCAGGATTTATGTAGGCTAGGTCATAGGCCCCTGTAGGCCGGCCTGGCCTATTCTCACTCCTATTAACAAGAAAATCTTATACGTCAATAAGAAAAAATTATTTCTCAAACAATTTTATTTGATCAAATATTTGTAAACTTGTCAAAAAAGTAAAAATTAATTAAAATAACTTGATGAACATATATGTAATTTACTTTTATGTAGAGTTAAAAAACTTTATCCTATTTATTTTTTTAAGATAATTCCTCATTCAAAATAAGAAATACATTTAATTAATAAAATATTTTTTATTGGTAAGAATAAAAAATACTATTTGAAATTTACAATAACTCACCTATCAATTTATCATGTTTAATCAATTGGACTACATTAATAAGATAGTATTAAAGGTAAAATTAAAAAGTTAAGATGCTTACATTTAATATCTGGATAAAGCTAAAAGAGAACCCACAAGATCAATTGGTGAGATATATATTTTGGGTTCAGAGAATAGTGAAGGAAGAGTGAGGGAAGATATAACATGTTACATGTGTACATTAATCATAGATCGCAACACACCAATTATATATGGTTTAAATAAGTTTTTCATACCTGAAAATAGGTCATTTTCGTATTATTAACTAAAAATTCATTTTTTGTCAAATAACTACCTAATTTTTTTATATTTGAACTTACTACCTTATCATTAATCCCCTTCCGTTAAGTGATGACATGGCAGACGGAGTGTCACATTATCACGCCCAATCACTAACACGTCATTGTCATATCATTGAAGGTGAAAATGTGGCAATGAGGTATCCCTGACAAGGCGTTATGATGTGGCACTTCATCTATCATGTCATCACTTAATGGAAGGCGACTAACAACAGGTAGTAAAATGAAACTATTTTTTTTTCAGGTACTTGATTGAGAGAAAAAATGAATGTTTTGTAGTAATTTGAAAATGGTTTATATTCAGGTATGAAAAACTTAATTAAGCCTTTATTTTTTACTTTAACTGATTCTGGCGGGTTTTAACCACCATAAAATTTAAATTTGATTTTGAAACAAATACTAACAGTTTTTTGAACCACTACAAATCGCATTATCAAATATTTAACAGACACATCATCACTTAACTGGAGACTGGGATCTAAAGTAAAACTTTTCAAATATAAGGGAGCATATGCAAAGAAAAAATTTATCAGGGATCAAATACAAAATTACAGTATATATTAGGGATCAAAAATATATTCAAGCCTTAATTATTTTTATACTAAAGTATCCCTAATTAATAGTACTATCAAACAATTATAAGAGAGTGATAAGTATTAATGACAAGGATGATTTTGAAGAAAAAATTAGGACAAATGCACGTCTATAAACTAAAGTAATCATTTTTCTTAATCTTAGTAAATTAGGTCATTGAATCTTATAAATGGAAACAAAGGAAGTATTATAACAAAGCTTAAGTAGATGTGGGATTTTGAGTAGGATGCGTAATCCTATGACTATCGTGATAGTCTGATTAATATGAAGAAAATTAATAAGTATAATGAAAAAATAGAAAAATAAAAAAAAAAATGTTCACACTAATGGAATGCAATGCAAAAATCTACCATAAACATTAAAAGAAAGAGCATACAAGATGCAAGAAAAAATAACAAACGTGTAGAATGCAAATGCAAATCCAATAATTATAATTAAATGTTTAGAAAATTAAAAAAACATGAGATAAAAATGAAAGGTACAAAGTGTTAGAAGCATAGTAAAAGAAACTCATAACACAAAGTAGGAAGAGGAACAATATTGGAAAAGGCTTGTGAAAGCCAAAAGAGCATATGAGAAACTAAAAATAATTGTTAAATATAGGAAAGCAAAAATGGAAGAGATTTTTGACATTTAGAGAGCTTAGAGAAGTAAGAAAAAAATGGCCATAAAATAATTTTATATATAATATTGTGAAAGTTTGAAAACCGTGGAGGGGGGGGGCATGTCCCCTATAGCTCCTCCCCAAACCCAACCACTTTTTCAACCTCTTACGACACCTCTGTATATGCCATCTCTCCATGGCTAGTCCCAAGGAATACACGCTCCACCAACAATAAACACACATCATATGATTGATACTTAGGTTTCACTGAGGTTTGAGATATGACACCTTTGTACTTTCCATCTCACTATGGCCCATCTCAAGGAAAGCTTCACCACTACTAACAATCATTTCATAAACATTAAAAGGGTCAATAATCCTGTTAAGAGTGGTTCCTAACATTTTGACACTCCATTCAAAGTCAAAACATAGGTGATACTTAGTAAGATACCCCATTAGGCAAGACCCCTGAGTCACTTTAGTGGGGCAAAATTCTAGCATGGAACTCACCTTGAAAGTATACCTTTTTCAATAAAAGCCTTACCAAAGGACATATGTAACGACCTACCTCGTCGCTATGATATCATTAACTCTAAAACGTGTAATTTCAATTTTTAAATGAAATATCCATTAATTTGATTATGAAAACGAGAGTAAATTTTTCACGATATACATTTACCAAACAATGCACAAACACTTAAATAAACATATATATGTGCACACACACGCACACACACACACACACACACACATATATATACCATTACACACCATTCACATGGCATGAAATAATTTAGCTTTTTACATGTATCTAAATCCAAGATTTACATGCCCAAATCAAAAGAATCATGGAACCACTACGAAGGAGTTGATAACAAAACACAACTCTCCCCCAAAATAATCCTAACATCATCACATCGACTTGGTGGCTCCCACAAAAAGAATCTCCCTCCATGTCATCTATTGTTGTTCATTTGCTCCCACAAACAAAGGTATGAGATCATCACAAGTACCAATAACACGGTACAAAATTGTAAGGGTGGTTTTATTATAAAAGAAACCAATAATTATCAAATGACCACAATTAGCAAGAGAAACAATAACAAGTACCGTTCAACATACACTTAACCAATCAATTATGCTCAGTATGATGCATGTACCTGACCTCAACTCTCAAATGCAATGTGATACCATTCGTCAAGAAATAGCCTGAGCATGTCCATGCTACATTCACACTTAAGAAAACTAGGCAACAAGAGTTGAGGTCATATCTACAGTTCTCGATTAGTGAGTTCATCTCGCTAAGCGACATTCAACTTTTGGCGCTAAGCGCGACATTTCACGCTAGCACAATTTCTCTACTAGCTGGAATTGCACTTAGCGCGCTTGTCTCGCTAAGCGAGATGTCAAAAAGTGTTATTTTGAAAATCCCAATGGTCAACACCTAAAGAATTTTGCTATAGAACTACAGTCCAAATGTGAACCTGATCCAACGGTTAACAAGTCGGGGATCGCGATTTTACTGGAAGAGGGTTGGATAAAACTTGAAATCTCACAGTTTCAACATAGGCCAATCAAACTCCACATAACCTAACATCCACATCAAGCAATCACACATAGCTAATTCACACAACTCCTCAACTCATCCAAATCAATCAAATAATCAAATAATGCAAGAAATGCATTAAACATTGATTTTTATGTTTCTAAAGTTAGAAACTTCTTCAGTGCATAAACTTTCTATTTTAATTGATTACTAGATTATCCATAATCTATTATGCAAGTCTTTTGAGAAACTTGCATGGAGATACTTGTTTTGGTTTAATCGATTACTAGTTATCCATAATCAATTACACAGTTTTGTTGAGACCATGTCTGGTTTTCATGAGTCTCTGCTTTAATCGGTTATCAGGTTATCATAATCGATTGCATCATTCTCGAAAGTGTTCCTAGGAGTGATCAAAAGCACTTTAATTGATTAAATAAAAAATCTAATTGATTACATTGTTCATGAAAGCTTTCTAGGTTTTGGGAAGAACAGTTTAATTGATTAAAATGAGAATCTAATTGATTAGTTCTTCGAGATAATCAATTACATTAGCAATAATTGATTACAAGCGGCTATAACTGTTTTCTCTATAAATAACCACCTTGTGTTCTCACTCTCAATGAATTCGAATGAGTGTTTAGAATAAGCTTTTATGACTCACACATTCTAGTCTTTGTTTTTGAAGCATTCATGGTTAAAGTGAGTTGTTAACATCTTGTGAGATCAAGAAGAGATCTATTCAATCAAGTTTTGGTTCTTGCATTTGAATGACCAGGTTTTGTCTCTCCTTGACTTAGTTTTCATATGTTTTTACATGTTGTTTTAGCATATGCATGAGTTTTTGAAAGCATGCTAAAATAAGGTTTTCTAGTTTAGGCTAAGGGTAGGTGTCTCTTAGGCTTTCATTCACAAAGGACCCTAGGGTTTGGTGCCTTAGTCTCTTTTTCTAGGTAGGAAATGAGATTGATTGTGATTGCTTGTAAGAACTCAAAGTACATAGTGGAAATCTAATTTAGGTTGTATTAGATAACTAGAGTAACTTCTCTAGAAATAGAGAATGAACCAGTATAAAATCTTGTTGTACATTTTCTCTTGAGTCTTATCTCTCTCTCACATTCTTTATCAATTTGCTGAGTTTAAAGATATTTCTTTTGTAAAGAACTTTAACAAAAGGATTTTGTGTAAGGGTGATTGATTAGATATTGGTTTTAAATAAAAAGTTTGTGATACAATCTTTGGAAGCGAAAGTTTTTCAAAAATCTGTTTTTAAATTTGATTTAATTTCAAAAACCAATTCACCCCCCCCCCCCCCCCCGTTTGTGAGTTCCATCATTTTTTTTAATTAGTATTAGAGCCACATCTTGAAAGTTGCTCAAGATCACATTTCATCTAAAATGGGCTCTAAATAAATCACTTTCAAAGAGGATGTTTCTCTCAATCGACCACCATTGTTTGAGAAAGAACATTTTTTCGTTTTGACAAAAGAGAATGAAAATCTTTATTCATTCATTTGACCCTGATGCATGGAATGCTATTGTTAAAGGACCATTCATATCGACTAAAGAAGTCAATGGTGAATTGGTTCCTAAAGAATGGCATGAGACGAAAGATGACAACAAAAGAAAAGTGTAATGTGATCAACATATATGCAAAGGAGATATGGAAAATGCTTGATGTCACTAATGAAGGCAATACGGATGTAAGAAGAGCAGGAAAGCACATTCTTGTATATGAATATGAAGCTTTCAGAATGAAGAATGGTGAAACCATTTCAGAACTTCAAACAAGATTCACCCATATAGTGAATCACTTGCTTGGTCTTGCAAAAATGTTTGAAGATGATGAGCTAAACATCAAGATCCTCAACTGTCTTACAAGAACTTAGTGATGGAAGCTTGCTTGTGGAGCTTCTACGGAGGCTGGATCTTTGAGCTTCAATGAGGTCCTTTAATGGTGATTTTCCACCATGGAGATGCAGTGGAAGACAAAGGAGAAGAGGTAAGAGGCGGCGCCATCCACTAGGGAATAAGCCATGGAAGAAGGAGCTTCACCACCAAGATGAGCCTTGGATAAGAAGCTTGGAGAGGATGCTTCAATGGAGGAAAAGAAAGAGGGAGAGAAAGAGAGAGGTGGGAGCACGAAATTGAAGGAAGAAAAAGAGAGAGAAGTTGAACTTTGAGTTGTGTCTCACAAGACTCTCATTCATCAAAGTTACAACAAGTGTTACACATGCTTCTATTTATAGACTAGGTAGCTTCCTTGAGAAGCTTTCTTGAGAAAACTTCCTTGAGAAGCTTCTTTGAGAAAACTTCCTTGAGAAGCTAGAGCTTAGCTACACACACCCTATAATAGCTAAGCTCACCCCATGACAAAATACATGAAAATACAAAAAAAAAAAGTCCCTACTACAAAGACTACTCAAAATGCCCTGAAATACAAGGCTAAAACCCTATACTACTAGAATGGCCAAAATACAAGGCCCAAAAGAAGAAAAAAAATCTATTCTAATATTTACAAAGAAGAGTGGATCCAACCTGGACCCATGGGCTCAAAAATCTACCCTAAGGTTCATGAGAACCCTAGGTCCTTCTTTAGTAGCTCTAGCCCAAGCCTCTTGGAGTCTTCTATCCAATACCCTTGGCGGGTAGGATTGCATCATCCCCTCCACCTTGGAAAGGATTTGACCTCAAATCCCAAGGTTCTTCATACTCTGGGCTCCTTCCCTCAACACCTGTAAAAAGAATAGAAACATATATATTAGTGGTGTTGGGTATGTTAGAGTAGAGTAAGGTCTGAAAACCCATTTCCTGAGCATCTTCCCATGAAGGAACATGGTTCCTCACCAACTCAATGAGTGGTGCTACAAGTATAGAAAAATATGGGACAAAGCTTTTGTAAAAGTTTGTTAAGTCATGGAAGCGCCAAATTTTTCTTATACTTGGTGGAGTGGATCACTCAGGAATGACCTTTATTCTCTTAGGGTTCATGGGAACCCCTTGATCACTATTTGAAAAATTAAGAAAAGTAACGCAATAAAACATATCTTTTTCTATATTTTCATATTGATTATTCCTACCAAAAAGTATGACAAACCTAAGGTATCCCATATGAGTACCTAAGTTTGTATTGAAACTAAAAATAAGAACAAACCTACCTAATGGGTCCCTATGTACACACACCATGAAGATGTTAGGTGTACGAGTGATTTTACAAAAGAGGGTTGCACCACTCAAAACATTCATCATACCACCTATTTTAGGGACTTGGTGCCTAATAATACTTATTTTGGGCACCAACAAAGCACAAGGATTTAAGCTCTTGCGAACCAAACCCTCATCCAACAACTTCATTACTTGAGGAATAAACTCAAGCCCAAGAGGTGTGGCAATGCTAGCAAGTGTCTTTTTACAAAAGAGAAAATGTGGAGGTTGTCTAAAAGGGAAAGTTTCTTTAATGTTTGTCTTTATTGTAAAATGAGTTTCCTTCTTAGCTAAACTCTTGGAGGAGACACTTACCTCCTTACACTTCTCTTTAACCACTAATAGTTGTCCTTCTTCTTGGGGGTAGATTTCTTCACTAGATTCTTCCCCTTTTGCTTCTTCACTTTCACTAGAGGAAGGTGAAGTAGTAGCCTCATCTTGGCTACTATAAATGTCTTGGCCCCTCATAATCATGGTTTTTGTGGTGGGGCATTGAGAAGTAATGTGTCCTCTTCAATGACATTTAAAGCACTTTATAGAGCTAGTTTTCTCTTGCATACTAGCCTTAGGGGCTTGCTTTTCTATTGTCTTCCCCTTATCATCTTTGGGCTTAGAAGGTATCACCCCTAAGATGCCTTGACCTTGGTCTTTCTTTGGATAAGAGTGAGAGCCATAAGATTTTGAAGTAGACTTGCTTTTAAGTTGTTGCTCTACCCTTATTTCCCAATCTAAGTTAGCCTCTACATTGTCCTTCCCATGGTAGTATGAGAGGTTAATGTTAGCCTCTTGAGGCTTTCTTTCTTTTTCTCTTCTATGGGAGTGAGGTCTAAGATGTGACCTATGCCTTCCATCGTAATAGTCACGAAGTTCTTCACTTAGGCTCTTGTAAGAGTTATGACTACTATAGGAGGCATGTTTTTCTCTTTTCATTTCTTTTATTATTTTTCTTCTTTCTTCCTCTCTTATTTTCTTTCTTTCATCTTGACTTATTTCTTCCACTCTTTTTTTTCCTTTTTCTTTTCTCTCTTGTTTTTCTTTCCATGGCTTGAGGGAACTCAACTCATCTAAGATTCTAGATAAAGGGTCTTTATGACTAGTACCCTCGCCATTAACACTAGATGAATGATGACTCATGTTGGTTCCTAAGTTGTGGTTCTTTCTTGTTGGAGGTTTGAAAACAAAAGGTAAAAGAAACTATGGTTGAAACTAGCCAAAATAAACACTAAAAGAGGTGTGAAAGATAAGGTAAAATAAACTAATTGGTAAAAGGAAAGCTATCTAGGCGGTTTGACAATGGAAGGTAAAGGAAATAAGCTATGAAAGTAAGCAAGAAATGTAAACTAGGTGAATCCTAAGAGTGTTTGGATGACCACATTCAAGGTTCCCAACAAAACACTCACTATCCTAAGGAAAAATTGCCTAAAATTATTACACACAAATGGAAGTTTGGTAACCTATTGGAGGCTCCCAACACACTTCCAATGAAATGCCTTTTTGTTACAAAACTTGAAAGCAATAAAGGTAAGTAAATTGCAAATTACAAAATTACAAAACGGTCCTCAATTTTGGTGGTTGTTCTCTCTTTGGTGATTCACTCAATTTAGAGTGCTTCTTAGTCCAATAGCTCTTAAGGTGGTTGGCCCCTTGCTTCTTGACTCAAATTCTTCAAGGGATGGCACCAATCCTCCTTGCAATTCCCTATATGGCAACCCACAAACAAGGAAACAAAGAGACAAGCAATAACCAAAGACCAAAAAAAATGAAATGAAAGCTAAACCAATGGATTTTTAACAAGACAATTTTTCAAGGATTACTCAACAATTAAAGCAATGAAAAAGGACATAGAAGCAAGCTAGGACTCAAAGAGAAACTTAAAATGGCTCTAGAGTAGACTTAAAAAACTATAAAAAAAAAAAGACTCAACAAACCTCTAGCTTTGGCACTTGTTTTTACAGTAATTTTCAATTGAAATTTCGGAACTAAGATTGGTATAACATAGGCACCAATTATAGAATAAATTTTGAGCCAAAACAACAAGCACACTTCCCTTTCACTTTTTTTCCCTGGATACTGATTTTTCTGCCAACTTGTGTGATTTTTAGTATTTTTTCCTTTTATCCAAATCACTTGTTTCTTTTTGTATAACTTTTTTCCAGATTTCTAGCAAATTAAGTAAAAATTTCAGCTCAAAATTCGAAGTAACCAATTCTCAATAATTTTTACAAGTTTGTATGTCCAAGCTGCCAGCACCAACGATTTTTTTTTTTAAGCATGGTATATTGATTGCCTTGGGCTTACTTTCAACCTTCCTATGTATGTTGAACTCACTAGGATTGTTTAACACAGTTTTAGGAGTTCAATATTCACTTAGGATCAACATTTCAGCCAGCAATTCAATCACCAAAACTCAAATTCACAATAGACACAATCATAAGGAAACCTAAAAGTTCAAGAAAAGGTTCACAATCAAAGACTCTCTAAGAATTTTGCATGAACATGTTAAGGATTAATTAACATGAAAGATTTGACTCAAATCAAATAATAGGCTAAATTAATTTCATACACTCATGAACAAATGAGTTAGACAAAGAAACAAGAAAAAAAAATTCAGCACAACATAAGAAATCTTATGTGACAAGTTTCATGACTAGACATGACTTCTATGACAAAACTACAATAGGTGAACAAGTCACTCTAGATTTTTGAGGTTTTCTTCTACTTTAATATTTTTGTAAGAATTTTATGGTTTAGGTTTAAGCCACAAAAAATAACAAGACAAAACTCAAAGGAACCTAAACTCAACACAATTTATGGTTCAAGAACAAGAACTAGAAATTTGAACCATAGAAAATCAAATCTAGCTTTTATAGCAAGTTTAATGGGTGGAAACTCTAAAGAATCATGTTAAAAACATTTATCACAAGACATGTGAGGAGATACATGGAGAAAAAAATGAAGAAACAACAATGGAAGAGAAGGTAAAGCAAAAAAATTAATGGAGGTTTAAGGAGCACCTACTTGAAGCTCTTGTGCTCTGATTACCACTTGATGGAAGCTTGCTTGTGGAGCTTCTACGGAGGCTGGATCTTTGAGCTTCAATGAGGTCCTTTAATGGTGATTTTCCACCATGGAGATGCAGTGGAAGACAAAGGAGAAGAGGTAAGAGGCGGCGCCATCCACTAGGGAATAAGCCATGGAAGAAGGAGCTTCACCACCAAGATGAGCCTTGGATAAGAAGCTTGGAGAGGATGCTTCAATGGAGGAAAAGAAAGAGGGAGAGAAAGAGAGAGGTGGGATCACGAAATTGAAGGAAGAAAAAGAGAGAGAAGTTGAACTTTGAGTTGTGTCTCACAAGACTCTCATTCATCAAAGTTACAACAAGTGTTACACATGCTTCTATTTATAGACTAGGTAGCTTCCTTGAGAAGCTTTCTTGAGAAAACTTCCTTGAGAAGCTTCTTTGAGAAAACTTCCTTGAGAAGCTAGAGCTTAGCTACACACACCCTATAATAGCTAAGCTCACCCCCATGACAAAATACATGAAAATACAAAAAAAAAAAAGTTCCTACTACAAAGACTACTCAAAATGCCCTTAAATACAAGGCTAAAACCCTATACTACTAGAATGGCCAAAATACAAGGCCCAAAAGAAGGAAAAAAATCTATTCTAATATTTACAAAGAAGAGTGGATCCAACCTTGACCCATGGGCTCAAAAATCTACCCTAAGGTTCATGAGAACCCTAGGTCCTTCTTTAGTAGCTCTAGCCCAAGCCTCTTGGAGTCTTCTATCCAATACCCTTGGGGGGTAGGATTGCATCACTTAGGAACCAAAAATCATAGCGATCAAGGAATCCAAGGACTTGGCGTATACGTTGATGGAAGCTCTCTTTAGAAAATTGCTTGCGTATGAACATGAGTTGATTCAACAATCTCTTGCAGAAGATAGAAAAAAGAAAAAGAAAGGGATTGAACTCAAGGCTAGCTCCTCAAAGGAAGATCGCAAAGAAAGCTCTAGTGATGATGAAGATGTATAGAATTTAAGCTTGATGGTGAAGAAGTTTGGGAAATTTCTCAAAAGGTCAAAAGACAGAAAATTCTCTAAACCTTTAAAGAAGGTGGAAAGCAACAACAACACCTTCACATGCTTTGAATGCGGGAAGCAAGGCCACATAATCAAGCTGTCCTATCTACCTAAGAAAATAATTTGTTGAAAAGAAAGGAAAGAAGGATAGAAAACATAGAAAGGCCTACACAGCTTGGGAAGACAACACATCCAAATTCAAACTTTAATATATTTATGAGAATCATTCAATTAATATAAAATACAACTTTTAGTGAATATTCATAATAATAATAACTATAACAATTAAATGTTTTTAAAAAAATTTAAAAAGATTCTATGTAAAATATAAATTTATTTATTTTAAAGTAGAATAAAGTATTCTTTTTTTTCAATCATAAGACGAATTAGAATCTTCATTAATTTTGATTTGATATAAATAAATACTAAGTTTCAAAAGTTACGTCAGAAATGCTAACAAATGGAAGCATTGAAGAAACATACAATGATAGATAATACATTTATCTTTCCATCAAGGTAAAATTGTTCCTTAAGTTTGTTTTCTACAATTCCCAATAAATTTGATTGCAAGGTCATTTTCCAAGTTAGAGGGAAACTTGGACAAAGCATTGCTCCTGACTTAGAATCACTTTTAAAAATAGAATTTGAAACCTAAAATTAAATTAAGATGAATTTTCTGAAATGTTATCTGTCTAGTTCAAGAATATGTAAAAACATTTTGGTGGAGATCAACACAAATGCACAAATTTAGAAAATAGTGAGCACTGTCAGGCCAAAAGCAGAAAACGACGAGGGTTACTTTGCCTGTCCAAAATCATCCTTATTTTTAGCTCATCTCTCAGTGACGCCAAAAGGAAAGTTGTATATTTTTTTGTGTCTAGTTTCATTTAAAATTGGTTTCACACAAATCCAATGGATAGATTTTGATGAAAACACAAAACAGTGGCATATGCTAATTGCATTTAAAGCCATTGCCCCTTCTAATCTGGTCTTGATTTCAATGGGAAAACCTAATTTTTAAATTCTAAAACAAAATAGGCAGAGTCTCCTTTGAAATAGGATCATCCTCAAAGAATTAGGAAATAAAAAACATGAAGAAAAACAACCATGCAAGTTGAGAAACCCAAACAAAACAGCAACTACCTTCAACATAATTTTACAAAAAAAAAGTGAGTTTTGGCGATTTAAGGCACATGCAAAGAGATTGAAAAGGTTAGAGGCTCATGCAAAGGGTATCCATGAAATTTGAAGATTGATACTACTTGGAACGGCCATGGTTGAGTCCAGAAGGAAAAACTCCTCCTTACCAAGCTTGGTGCTCAACAATGGAGAAAGAGATGATTATGGAATGAAGATGAACAAGGTGGGAGATGATGATGAAGCTTCTTGTTGTTCAACAATGGTAAAATCTCCTCTCCCTTCTCTCTAGTCTCTACAGCCAGCAATCAAAGAAAAGGGAAGCTGAAGTTTCTTTTGTGTTTTAGTGAGAGAGAGAGAGAGAGAGAGAGATAGAGAGAGAGAAGACTATTCTGAGTTAATGAGTTGTGAGGTTTGGGATTGGTTGATGGGGTTTTGGTGCTTGATTACCTAGTGGGGTTTTGTTACCCACTTGGTAAAATGGTTGAGTCTCACAAAGCACAATTTACACAATGTAATTTTACATGCGAAATCGTTACGTGATATAATTAAACTTTCAACTAGTTTTAGAAATTAAATTCAAACAATTTAAACTTTAATAAAACTTTATGCTTAAGGTATCCTTGGTGTAATTAAATTAATCATAATGATCAATTAAATTTTCACTTAAAAGAATTAAATCAACTCACAATATATCACATGCAAATAATTGCAAGCAACCAATCACAGACAATTAATCATAGAGAAATATATATATATATATATATATATATATATATATATATATATATATATATATATATATGAGTAGTAAATTTTCAGGGTGCAACATTTACATTCTCAACAAAGGTCCCCTAAAAAGGGTCCTCATATGTTATTTGGTCATACTCTTGCTTAAGCTTGAACCTATTCTCGCTTAAGCTGAACTGACAATACTACTCCCTGGAGGCACTCTTGCTTAAGTGAGATCCTTTCCTCTCTTAAGTGAGTACTCAAACGTAAGTGTGAAATGATCCTTGCTTAAGCATGAATCATCAGACTTCCTACTTAACTCACTAGATTTCCACTTAAGTGTGACTCCATCATCTCTTAGGCGTGGGCACACACAGGCCTCCCCTCAAAACTCTCAGTTAAGCGCAGAGAATTTCTTGTTTAAGTGCAGTTATGATTTTGTGGAATTGCGAACCTTCGCGATTCTGCACCCATGACCATCCATGCTTCAACCTCTTCCAAACACATGCAATCAAGCCTATAGCATGTCTGCACGATAACCCCGCTCTCAAACATGCTCAAACAGTCCCCAATCAAACTTAATCTCATTCCAAACATCAAATCCTTAACTTTGGGTTTAAAAAGGAAAACGGGAAGACAAGGGTTTCAAGCACAAACAAAGAAACAAAAAGCTAAAGGGGAATCACTCACATTGTGGAGGTCTTGGATCCGAGCTCCAAGCACTAGGTCTCCACACCTCTTCTCTTCTCTTCCTCCTTCTTCTTCCTTATTTTCCTTCTTCCCTCTTTTTTCTTTCTAACTCCCTTCTCCTAATATCTTATTCCATCGAATCCTATTATATGGTAACTATCATTTATAATTCCTAAAGGTATCCTTTAATTCATTTAGCATAAATGGTCATTCCATAAAAGATTATCTTTTATTATTATTTCTAAGGTCCATAAATTTGGGATGTTACAGTAGGAACCTAGGACACATGAAGGCTTGTCCCAAGAGAACTGGTGGGAAGAAAAAGAAAAGTATGATTGCCACATGAGACGACTCAAATAATGAGTGAAGCAACAACAACTCAGATGAGAAACAAGCGAACATCTATTTGATTGCAGATACAGATGATAAAGTTAAGGTAAAAGAACTTGTTTTGAATTTGATGTCTCATATAGTTTCTCTCAGATGATGATGAAGAAATGCCCTATGATGTTCTTCTTCAAAATACAAACAGTTGATTTAGAGTTTACAATGCGAAAAATATAAAGAAAAATACAAACATTTAGTTTGCGAAAACAGTTTGTTCGAAAAATATAAGGCAAATTTAGAGAAGATGAAGACTCCCTTCGAGAGTCTGAGCAAATCCAGTAAATCTGGTACAACAAACGAATCATCTATAGTTGAAAAACTAAGAGATGAAGTAGTCTGTCTTACCATAGAATTTGGGAAGTTTTTGGAAAGCTCTAACACTTTAACTATGCTTATAAAATTTCATTAGCATCCCCCATGATAAATGAAGCTTAGGCTTAGAAAAAGATGAATCTTCTTCTCAAGCACAACTTGATCTTCACAAATGTGACTTAAAAAGATACTAATGCATCCATACGAAAAAAACAAATATCTAGACCGACCAAGGGTACTAATGTTGTTGGACCTAAAAAGATTTGGGTACCAAAATCTCATAATATTCTTATTACAAATATCCCTAGTGGAAAAAAGGCCAGGGTTTGAGCTGGTACCTAGATAACTAGCTAGTCATGACACATGATGAAAAATGGTCTATGTTCCTATATCTAAAGCCAGTTAAAGGCAAAACTAATGCCTTTGGAGGACTACGCAAAGAAAAGCTTATAAATTATAATAGATCTCTTCCATTTTTTTTTTAATTTCTTTCCTAGTATGATTTTAGAATATTAGGATTTTTTTTGTGCTTAGGGAACTAATTTCTGGTGGATAAAAATGCCAGAAATTGCTTAATATCTTTCAAACAAATCAAACAAGTAATTTCCAACTATTTTAAACTCTTAGAAAACTAAACATAAAAAAACATAATAACAATAAGAAAATTATCACCTTGTCATCATTTAATGATGCAAATGGATGGTAGAGACTAAAACCTTAATGGAAAAAAGTTAAAATGTAATACCATGAAAATTACACATATATATTTCTCTATGAGTAATTCTATAAAATTACTTCTCTGGGCTATTTGTTTAAGATTTATTTTCTATAGTTAAATTGTCTCCGGTGTTTTATTTAAATATTTATTTTAGTGTATTAATTATTTGAATTGTTTACATGTTGGTTGAATTTACTTAAATTCTAAAATCTGTCTAATAATTTAATACTCATAAAATTTTACACCTGAATAATTCTTTACTGATAAAATTTTAATTGATCAACTAATATAAATTTTTATCATAAGTTTTATAAAATTTAATTGTATTGTAGTATAATTACACAATATAAAAATTACACTGCATAAACTAAACTTGGGTACCTAAAACCTAATCCCTAATTAGGTGACACCTACTCGCATGCAAGCCTACATGAATGAGACCTAAACTTCCAACTAACAACTTGCATGATCCCTTAATGTCACTTGGACTCCACTAAAACACCCCAACACCCACGGCCACCCCAAAATCCCTCACCCAAATCCTTTCTAATCACTTTCCCTCTCACAATCCACTCAGAAGCATTTTGCTAACATTTTTATCTCTTGAGGAGCTGCTAGCCGACAGGCATACAGAAGGGTTCATCATCTTTTTGCTTTACATACAAGCTTGGGAAGTCCCATTAACACCAATTCAAGTCATCGTTATCCTCACCCCTTGTTATTTCTCTCGTGTGCTTTAGAACTAGGTAAGGAGAATTAGTTCATGTGAACTCAAACCCCATGGTTGTTTAAGGGAGGATTCAACCACGGAATTGCATGTGTGCCTCCATTGGTAGTATTTTTGCTTTATATGTTAATTTGAATGGGTGAAATCTTGTCTTGTTAACATTCTATTTTGTGTTAAAATTGACTTGGGAGAGTGCATGTGCCTTTTCTCTCCACGTATTTTACTCTTGATTTCTTTGGGAAGGCTCCAAATACAAAGGAGATTCTGCCCAATTTTTATCAAAATTTTAACCCAAGCATTTCTCTTGAAATTCGAAGCCAAAACATCTGAGGCAATGATTGTTTCAAGCTTAGGTTTGAGCAAGTGCTATTGTCTCGAGAGTTTTAGAAACTCTTGACCAAATCTGTAACCTTCATTAGCAGATTCATTTTCTGTGGTTTCCCTGATCAAACTAAAAGTTACCAAGGAACCATACATAGCACTGAATAGGGAGCCGCCGAATACACCAGCTACACCTAACATGTGAAATGGATGCATAAGAATATTATGCTTAGCCTGAAATACAATCATAAAATTGAAAGTATCTGAAATTCCTAGAGGCATACCATCTGAAAAGCTTCCCTGACCAATAGGATAGATCAAGAAAACAGCAGTAGCGGGAGCTGAATATGCAACAGCGAGAGATTAAATTCTCTTATAGGGGAAAGAGGAGAAGAAGCAAAACTCATTTATCTTAGCCAACTTTTAGAATAAGATTTATTTTTATTTTTAATTATATTTGTGGACCTATTTTTGGACTTGTAATGAGCTGCTATCCTATTTATTGTTATTTTAAGTCTTCTAATTATTAGATTAGTTATTGGACCTTGGGCCTAATTTAGGATTACTAGTAGGAGTTATAAATAGACTCCTTAGACACATTGTTGACAGTTTTTATGAAATGTTCATATTAGACACATTTTTAAGAGAGTGTCTCTCTTGTTTCTTGTGTGAAACCTTAGATTCTTATCAAAGAATTCTATTTTTTATCAATCTTCCAAGATTGTGGCGTTGTTCTTTCCATTTCCTTCTCTAATTCCGTTTTTTCCTTTTATTTTCCCCAATTTCATAGAGTCCCTGATTGGTTCCCTTGAATCCGCAAATCAGGGTTCCATCAGATAAGCTCAAAATGGAGCTAAATGGAGCTCATCCGTAGCCTGCAAATTGACCCCTCTGTTTGTCATTTTGAAACTGACAGTACTCTGTGTTTATCAATTCTGTAAATTTTGTGTTGACCATCTTCAAAATGTGATTGTCAGACCTTGAACTAGACAAAATAAGCTTTCTAACCATGTATATTAAGTAAATTGAAAGTGGTACCTTCAAATTTTAAAAGGTATTGCAACAAAGAGTTGAGGTGCTGGAAAAACTGTTGAAGTAAGAAAAAATGGATTTAAAGAAATTTTTGTTGGGAATTGTAGAAAACGATTTTTGGTGCAAATTTTACCTTGATGAGAAGATAATTTTTTTAGCTTTAATTTGGAGAAAGTACAACTCAATTTGGTTTTGGGGAGGGTTAGAAAAATGTAATCTTTGAACCAATATCATTCTAGAATCAAATTTGTCTCGCTACCGTGTAGAATTCTTAGGAATTTTTGTAGATTTTTGCTAAACAATTGGGATACCAAGTTAGAAAGCACAGTCAATGAAATTTGATTCTATATAAAAAAAATTTGTTAAAAACCCTTTACTAATTTCAATTGGAACATGTTTCTTGTTCTATTTTTCAGTAATCTAGGTTTTTAAGTTTACTTCTCTATTCATGAAATTAAATTGTTATTTGTGCTAAGTGTATTTATGGCTTTATTTGTCTTATGAAGAAATGTTTGACGTGGTGTTTCAAGTTAATTGAAACAGGAAGAGTGAATCGCAGGCAATTGTTATTTGACATATGCGATGTTTTTATGGTAAATGAACTGTATTGGAGACCGGGAGGTGTGTCAACCTTGGGCATTGAAATTGTGTGTGCATGTAACTTTTGTGCGAAACAGTTGACTTTCGACTGGAGTGTGAAATTGTTCATTTGTGGTGGCTGTTTTATGATGTTATCACAGGGACTCCTGTACGTGGACCAATGATGACTAGAACTTCGTTCTAGTTTTAATAGTGATTTTTGGTGACAAACGATAAATTAGCCTTAAACAGTGTGAAAATACCTAGATTATGGACTAATAATTTTAAGAATAATTTTATCATAATTGAACTCTATTTGTGCTTTGGACGTAGAATGAACTTAGGACCCTTGCTTGGAGGAACCAATTAACGGTAAGCGTGGATGATCATAAGACTTTAGATGGTGAGATGTACATAAAACTTAACGAAATTGTGATTATTATGATAATTGATTTTGTAGTGGTTTCACATTTATTCATATGCTAGAGTACTTGTGATGACTATAACTCTGTTCTAGTAATATAATTATAATTTTGAGATACATTCATGGAAACATGAGTGCGTGACGAGACATGGAAAGCATAAGATAAAGAGAGTCATGTGGGGCATTTCAGCTATGAAACGGAGGTTGAATGACAATGTTCACCTAGAGTGGTGATGGGTCCTCAAACTGATATGATTATGGAGCTAGAAGCAATGTCTCAAGCTCATGTGCCAGTTCGTTGTCGTTTAATACTAAAAGCAGTGGAATCCCATTGTGACAAAGAAAGGATGATCCTAGTATGGAGAGTTATTGAGGAGTCAATCTTATGAGATTGGGTGGCCCTACAGAATGGTACGTGAGGTGCACTCACTGACTTGCATGTTCTTGGGGATCTAACGCTGAGTTGTGGTTGTGTTTCCTCATGCTGACTTGGCAATCCCAACAAATGTCAGGCATAACCATGTTGGTGAGAACTCACCATTGTATCGTGGTAAGGATATACTCCTAATAGTCATCCAATTTCAAATGTTGCAAAACCATTGAATTTTGAGTTCTATTAGTAGCGGGCCAGTGAGAAATGATTACAAAACTAGTAATGAACGGTTGGGATGAGAGTGAGACCCGATAGAAAACCACATCATTGAGGATAGTCCTTCTATGTGTCATTTGACGAAGATCAAAGATTTACCCTTATGTTTAATTGTTTTTAGGATTAGACGACAACGTCTGTGGAAATCATACAAATACTGTCTTATTTACCTTCGTCGACTTCGTCACCATTACATTTTTTTTAGGTTTAGTGTTGACTCCCCTAAGTCCAGGATTTTTTGTATTTATGTATTTTGATATGAGTAAACATAGGCTTTAGAACTTTTGACATATGTATATTCAACCATCTTATTTTAACATCACATGTATTTTCTGTTTATAGTTTGGGGTTGTACCTATTACTCTGCTCAAGAAAAATATCTTTGTTATGATGCTCTTTACTTCACGTATATGTATATTTTGTAAACCAAAGATGTCGTTTATATTTCATTCTGTTTTAATCATTTTAATTGGATGCTTCTAAGTATTAGTTAAGACAACACTACGGTTTTTAAAAACAAAAAATTAAATGTTAAGTTTTAGTTGTTACGTGGTACCAACTTTTGAAGTTAATTAGTAAAAAGTTTTAAAGAAAATTAGTAAAATTTCAACCTATGTTTTCTTAGTTTACAGTTTTTAAGCAATTAAAATGTAAGTAACACATTTACGAAATTAAAATAAGTTTAAATATTGATGATATGTAAACCGGAATTAGGGTGTAACAAAAGAGATTTTGACCGATTAAAATTTTAATAAAGTATTAATATCCAAAATTTGAAAAAACTTATGATTAAAAATTTAGTTAACCCTAATTTTATTTATTTTTAAAATAATATATTTTTAAGTCATGCACGGGATACTAAACACCATCAATTAATACAATTCTAATTTATAGAGATTAAAAATATATTCAGTTTTTAATAAAAATATATAATTATATCAATAAAGACGATTTTAATTTATCTTGCCACAATGCAAAATAACAGTTAGTTGTTTTATTTTTTAATTCATCTTATTTTAATTAACATAATTTGATTAGTGCATATTTTAATTTGAATTAACTAAAGTGAATTTGATTAATGTATATTATTTTAGTCCAAATTAAGTTATAATATTAATATATATTCTGATTTAAATTTATAGTATAGTATATTCAAATTAAGATTATTTTAGATTTATAGTATAACCAATATGGTGAAAAGATCTAATTCTTTCTTTTATAGACTCGTAAGAGTCTACTTCGTATAAAAATAATAACAAAATATTTATAAATATCATACTAATTAAACATTTCAACAGTATAATAAAATAAAATAGTAAATCAAGTTCATAATATTTAAATAAATCAAGTCTAGTAATAATACATCACTACTAGACAATAATTTGTAGAGGTTATAGTAGTAGTAGATCATTCTGATCGAGCGTTTGATGTTATTAGAAAATAAGGGTGTGATATTATTAAAGGTGAGAATTTTATATTTGAGGAAAACAGGCTAAATGAAGGTATGTTGAATGCTAAACAGACGATAATAATAAAAAATGACTTACATTTTGGTCTATTTTTTTTTAACTTGTCAACTCGTTGACTCGATGTTAAACTCGAGAGTCTATCGAATTTACTTAGAGTTTATAGAATTTACCCAAAGTTTACTAAAAAAAAGTTTACTCAAGAGTCAACTCATAAAGGACAAGTGGACTCGTAAACTCGTAAGAGATAGGGAATTAACTCGAGAGTTTGATAACCATAGATACAAGAATGAAAATATTACATCGAAGTAAAACCATAAATAATCTAAATTAGCTTAGAAGAAAAAATTTACAAATTTCTCAAGATGTTCTCATAGTAAGCCAGGTCTTATCCTTTGTATTTCACAAATGGTAAATATTTTCCAATCTCTGGATGAGGAAAAGGTAAACAATAAAGTACCTATAAATACATTACATATTAAATACACTTTACTAAAATTAATTACTTAAAAAACGTATTTATGTGACCATGAACACACGTTATAAGTCAATCTCTTTGCAAAGGACGACGAGGACTGATAATAATTTAAGGGATATTTTTCATGCACCATTCAATAATTTTCTTGTACACCCTACTAATTTTGCTCTTTACTTAAAAGCTCAAATACACCATCCAAGTGCACCGTTCATTTGCATTTTTCGCACATTTGTTCCTCTCATCCTTCTCCTTCGTGAAACTCTAATCCTCTCGTGGTGTGTTTTGAATATGTGGCTCCTCCCTATACATGATTTCTCCTCCGCAAGTCTCTTCTCCGATGCTGCCATGAGTAACATTATGTCATCGACATTGAGTTTTTATTTTTTGAACTATGCACAATACCGTTGTCATCATACAAATTGTCAATCCATATATTTGTTAATTTTAAATATTTTATTTATTTAATAATTTTATTTATTTAAAAATTAATGTATAAATTTTGTTGTTATTTAATTATTTCACAAATAATTATTTTAGTACTTTTGTATATTTAAAATATTTATTTATAAAATAATTAAATAACAAAAATTCCAAATTTTTATAATGTGTTTATTTTAAAATTTATTTAAACAAAAATAGGTAATATTGTATAAGAAAAATGTTATCTATTAATATATTTGTATAAATATTATTCCATTAATACTATTAAATATTTATATAAATAGTGATTTGAAGTATAAAAAATATAAAAATGAATTTATAAATATATAAAAAAAGTATTAAAAAGTTATCAGCAAAATAATTAAATAGTTATTTATAAAAAATTAAAAATAAAATTATACTTTGAATTTGATCATATATTTTAGTTTGCTAACAATAGTGATTTGAAGCATAAAAATTTAAAAAATAAATTTCTACTATACGGATTGGTAACCGTATAACTTATACGGATCGACAGTCCGTATCAACTATACAAATTGACAATTCATATGAACCATACGTCTAACTTGTATGTTTCTTACAACTTATCAATCCATATACATATTTGTTGTAGATGTAAAAATACTACCTTTTCTTAGCCATTTCCACTGCAACACCCACCACGACCTCAATACAGCAGGTAATCAACCACCGTGACAATACATGTTGACAAAACCAGCCATAACGAAACAACAATCCCAACCTCCAACAAATCAGTGAATGGTGCAACAACAAAACGAAAAGGGAATGAACAAATAAGAAGGAAAAACAGATAAACTAGGAATTAATGAAAAAATGTTGAATGTAGAAGAAATTTGCCTCGTACAAGAAGCAAAACCCATAATTTAAACTAGACCTTTCTGATAACATTTGCAAAGTTCAAAGCTAAAAAGGTTGTGTTAGTCCACCCCGCTTCTTACACGGACCAAATAAATTGGTTCGCTCATGCCCCGCGAGTCAAACGGGCCGGTCCGCAGACCTAGTTTTAAAAGAATTTTAATAAATATACAATACAATCAAATTAAGTTCAATAGAGATGTAAATAAAATCTCAATAATTAGTCAATTACATCAATAAAATAAATAATGTCTTAATAAAAGAAAATCCAAACAATAAATCTAAAATATGAAATTTAAACATCTCCGACAACAAATGATTCCATATTTGAAGTAGTTTGAGTCTTCTCCATCTCTACATTTAAGAGTACAACAACAATGAATCAGTCCCATAAAAAATAGGATAAAAACAAATTCTAGAGAGAGAAGTGATGGTGGGTCGAGGCTATGCCGCTGTGGCATGTCGCGTGACTACGTGAGTGTGAGTCGCGTTTTGTTTTCCTTGTAAGGGAAAAAGTCGTATGACTTGCGTGCGTGTATGACTGCGTGGTGGAGAAAAACTGCTAATTACGATGTGAGCTATTTTTTATAATAAAAATATATTGAAATATCTTTAAAAATATTTATTTAACAATTATTTTTAACTTAAATGATAAGAATTGATATTTTTATTATTTATACCTTGCAAATATGAAAAGGATAGATTAAAAGAAAAAAGATCGAGAAAATATCAAAAAGGAAGATTTTTAGCATATTATCACTTATCTTTTTTTATCTTAATCTTTCATTTCTGATATCTTTTATTTTTCTTATCTTATCCTTTTTTATCTTTATCATCTTTTAATTTAAATCTCTTATTTTTATCTTTAAATCTTTATCTTATCTGATATATTTCTTTATCTATTATTTTAAAAGGAAAGTTAAAGTGAAAAAAAAAATCAAACCTAATATAATTGAATCAGGGTCACACAAATCAAACCTAATGCGGACTGCGGGTAACCTGCGGATTCCACAGGCCAAACCCGCATAGTCCACGGGTTAATCAGGGCAGATCCAAAAATATGACAACCATGGACCGTTTAAAAAAAATTGGTCTATAATCCAGGCGGACCGCAGGCCAGTCTAAGGACCTGGACCCTTTTACCCATCCCTAGTTACTTGAGACTAATCTCTGTGCAGTTTAATAAATACATTGGATTTAGGTGGCGTAAGGAAAAAATTAACGCATTCCTAATGGTTGGTTTATCAAATCAGGTTTTAAGAAAACCAAATTACCTAAACCAATTTCATATGGAGAACAAAAATTTAGATATTATCACGAGAAATTCCATAGAAATAACATGTCCTGTCTAAATCAGGAACTCCCACCAGATGCCAAGTGGTGATGCGCCTAAGATTCATGAACTCCCAAACATGTCTACAGCAAACAAGCGAAAAGCTCCTCCCTAAACATGGGGTGATATTTGACTCATAAATGTCAAAGGATGTAACTTTTCAGAAGTGAGAATGTTTAAAGCCCTAAGCCAACTGTACGGCCATCTCTTCGTCGAAGGCCTGCAGTGTATTGTTTCTCTAGGTCCATCTGAAGTTCCTTCTCCTTCTCAGCACGGAGACTGTCATTACTACTTTGGTTGTTGAAATTCTGCTCCACTTTTGTTTCGCCTCTCATACCCTACAATTTGCCATAGGCACGAGCACAACCTCAGACTCAAACTGAGTTAGTTTGTGAAGAAACTACAATGGTGGAGTGAGTCATTCAAAAATACAAGTAAAAATCCCTTCATGTAATTATTGGGTCAGAATAAAGCAGCGGCTCAATCAAAACTTACCATGAGTTTGTTGAATTTTTCTTGCCTCTCACGATCAGAAAACATAGCTGTATCCCAACGATGGCCAGACTACAATATTTGGCAAGAGCATTATTAAGCAGCAATTGCATTGTTAGTAGCAAGATGTAGGAAATGCAAAAATAAATGTGTATCTATGCTATTTCTCATGTCATAAAACAGGAACACTAACAAATCCTGCGACCTCAGGGAGAGGTCATTCAGAGATACATCATCCCCTAGGATACCACTACTCTTCCACTTATTACATGCAACCTCGACCAAAGATACATTTTTTAGCAATATGTACAATCTTTTATTTTATATATACAATAAAGATAGGCAGACAACTTTTCAGGTCAATGCTATAGGACGACTTATACCAACAAATCAACCTCTAGCATAAATTAACAAGAAACACTTGCATTCGTTAACAAGAGATTAGACAATTGTCGCAAGGGATCCCATTCAATTGAAGATCATTGCAGCTTAAGTCAGACTAAAATCATGTTTAGTTCAGTTTCAGTTTATTTTGGAAAAATTACTAATTTTTTCAGTTTTCTGGGAGTTTCTGAAACGAAGGAAAAAAAACTCCCATTTTTTCCTCAATTTTTCCTAACCAAACATGCACTTAATGTTTCAACTTAAGTGAATCCATGTAGCTCAAATAGGTACCAACTTTACCCTCACTGGGCCTGAGCTTACCTAGTTCAACGTTCACAATAAAGCATGTGGACAAAATTGATGAAGGTTGGTTGACATCACGTGCACAACTGAAGAAGACTTGTTAATGTATAGAAAACATGAATCTATGCGACCTCAAAAGTTGCTAACAACTATACCATATTGTCAAGTATCTCCAAAATTTAAGAGGAGCATGCTGAAATGATAACCAAGAATACACAATATGCAAGGGAGAGAAAAGGACACCACACCGTACTCGTGTGTGTTAAATTAATATCTTGAAATTGGAAACTTCTATAACACACTAAACTTTCAGCCACATACATGGCAACATCTTTATCATGACTCCTAATAATACTCCCTCTTCCAAATTTTTGTGGGGCTCCTAATGTTAAATGAGTAGGGTCCTAATATTTTTTTGGACATGTGGTTAAAAGAAGATAGTCCAGGAGTGCCTGATTAGGATTGGTACTTGAAATACTGGTACTTTGATAGGCTAGTCTTTGGGGGTACACCATGATTCGAGGAAGGATTACATCATGTGTCCTCAAGAATTAGCATCATCTGTCTTCAAGAATTAACTCCACCTCTTCATGAGTCTTTGGGGGTACACCATGATTAACCACACAAAAAGCACTGCTGAAACAGTGGTCAGACGTGTTGTCACGTGCCAGAAATAAGATCAGCACAACAACTGTTTGGTGCAAGGAACACACGTGTGTGAGGGCATGTTTGATGTCCGTTTGCAATGCCATGAGCAGCACCATGTAGATCGGTGGACAGGGCTGCTGCTGGTGGGTTCATCAGCTGGAAAAGTCGCTGGAGTGCAACAGCAGCGGTGGCAATGGTTGCTGGAAAGGTCTCCAGAGTTGCAGAAACAGGTCGCTGGAATAAGTGTGACGAGCATAAAAGGTTCACTGGAATGTGGAAATAGGTTGTTGAAAGAAGGGCAACAAGTAGAGAGGTCCACCGGAACGCGGAAACAGTGAAAGAAGTTTGCCAGAAAAGGTGCCACGAGTTGGCCCGGTGGAGCATGATTTTCATTATCCCTCAGGCAGGCTCTGGATACCAGGAAAATGAGAGAAAACAGAGGGATATTTGTCTGGAAACTGTGGGTCAGAGTACACAGCGGATGCTCATTTATATAGATTGATAGTAATAATTACACATAATTAGAGATTAAGTTTCCCCTAAATCAGATCCTAATCAAATCTATATATTAAATATTTCTAATTCTCAACAGATGGAAAACAGATGTAGCACCTCTATAATTGTAGCCTACTGCACTGTTGCTCACTGTACCTTCATCTATAACATTCTAGAATTCTCTATATTATGTTAGGATCATTCATCAAAGCTCTTCTGTTGACATTCTATAACAAACGGAGTGGCTGAAAGAAAAATTAAGCATAAACTTGAAGTTCTGCAAAACTTGCTACTTCAAAGCATGGCACAAAACTTAACAGAAACATTTTTTTATCAATAGAATGCCTAGCAAAGTTTTGAACATCAAAATTCCTTTTGATGTTTTCACAACTTTCCCAAATAATAACTCTCATGCACTTTACCTAATGTTTGGATGTATTGTTTTGGTGCATACCCAGGAACCAAATCAAAGTAAACTTGACCCTAGAGCAACATTCAAGTATTCTAGCAACAAAAGCACCACTCGAAATGGTCTACCCAAATATGTGTGGTCCAAATGGAGTCAATTTCACTTGGAGGTAATCACTATTTCATTTCCTTTCCTGACCTTACTAGGAAGCTAATGGGTATATTTGATTAAAAGAAAAGGAAAAGCATTTGAGGTGTTTAGAAGGTTCAATGCAATGGTGGAGAAGCAGTGTGGTCGATCCATCAAAGTCCTCTTAAAACATGAGGGTGGTGAATACACCTCAAATGATTTTCACTCCTATAGGGATAAGGATGGATTAATACATTAAGTTACTGCTATGATACACCTCAACATCATGGAAAGGCTGAAAGGAGGAATAGAACCTTGATGAACATGGTTATATGTATGCTTAAACGTAAGTGAAGTTGTATTTACAACAGCCTATGTTCTAAATAAAAGTCCGACTAAGAACATATATTATGTGACTCCTAACAGGAAGAAAACTCGAGTAAGTCAGCTTTAAGTATCTGGTTGTCTTTGCTTTAGACATGCACCAAATGAAAGAAAAAAAGAAGTTGGATGATAAGGGAGAGCCAGTGGTATCTCTAGGGTATTCATATTCAATTGGTGCATACAAACTATACAACCCTATTAGTAAAATGATAGTGTTGAGAAGAGATGTTGTCATTGATGAGAGCGGAGAGTTGGGAGACTACAATTGAAAGTGATAAAATTACTATACCATTTCAGCTTGACATGCAATTTGAAAATTGTCCAGATTGTCAAACCCAATGTTAGAATACACACTCACAACACAGAAGAAAAGGGAGAGATGGGTATTGAATCTGAATTTTTATTTCTCATTTTTGTGTATCACATTGGGCATCCATATTTATAGTACTAAGTTACAAGTAGTTAATTAACAACCCACTAACTACCTAACATATAATCACTAACTGAATTATCTGCAACTCTCCCCCTTAATTTAGATTAGTAATAGATTGCACTTATATCATGTCTCTATTTGATAAACTGAGAAGAGAAATGAGAAAAAACTAGAGAAAAGTGTAACGTTATTATTGTGATCTGAAAAGTTTGTTAGAGTTGGTTACAACAGAGATATATATAGACCTCTTCCCCTCTAAACTAACACTAACGGACTCTGATTTCCTAATCCTAGTGAGGTGCAGTTAGTCGAAGCTAACAGCCCTTACAAACATATAATCTGCTATCTAACTAACACTAGAGGGGTGTTGTTAGCAAAAGCTAACAGCCCTTACAATCATTTTACAAAACTGTTTTGACAGTTGTACAAGTACATACTCTAATACCCCCCCCTCAAACTCAAGGGAAAGAGTTTTCAGAAGAAACACTCTTCACATTGAGTTTGCCTTCTAAGAACTTGAAATCTTGACACAGAAAGAGGCTTTGTTAGTACATCAGCCCACTGATCCAGAGCTGGAATATGAACAATAGAGAGCTGCTTGGCCAGAATCTTTTCTCTTACGAAGAAGACATCAATTTCCATGTGTTTTGTAGGACTGTGAAATACAGAGATGTGAGTAATAGAAACAGCAATCTGATTATCACAAAAGATCACAGTAGTGAATGGAACTTGTAATTCTATTAGTAGAGCATGAATGCAAGTTAACTCAGTGAAAGTTTGAGCTATGTTGCGATATTCAGCTTCAGTACTGGACCTGACAATAACTTTTTGTTTCAAAGACCACCAAGATATTAAGTTTGGACCAAGAAATATAATTTCCCTTGAGGTGGAGTGCTTGTCATCCACATCTGATGCCCAGTCAGCATCACAGAATGCACGAATAACCAAGGGCTTTGTAATAGAAGTAGGCCATGAAAAAAAGTGCCCTTGAGATATCTTCAGATTCTTTTCACCACTGCCCAGTGAGAGTCTAGAGGGGCAGCCATAAATTGACAAACTTTATTGACAGCAAAGCTGATTTCGAGTCTATTAAGGGTAGCATATTGTAATGCACCAACCACAGATCTATATAGAGTTGGATCATGAAAAACATCAACACCATATCGAGATAACTTGCAGTTGAAGACCATGGGAGAAGAAATAGAATGAGCCTCAGCCATGTGAGTTTTGAGAAGTAAGTCACGAATGTATTTACTTTGAGTCATCAGGATAGAATTATTGGATAGGTACTTGATCTCCAGACCCAAGAAATAATCCAAATGACCAAGTTGCTTGAGAGAGAATGCAATGTGTAGTTTGTTTGTGAGCTGCTGAATTAGAGGTCAAGCTACCTGTGAGGATTATATCATCCACATAGACTAGAAGGTAAACAATATGCATTTGTTGCCAATAGATAAATAGGGAGGAATCACTCTTGCTCCCAACAAAATCAAACTGCAACAGTGTAGATTTCAGCCTGTCAAACCATTGCCTTGGGGCCTGTTTCAAGCCATAGAGAGTTTTGTTGAGCTTGCAGACTAAAGACTTATCTGCAACTTCAAAACTAGGAGGTTGTATCATAAAAACAGACTCTTCAAGAGACCCATTCAGGAAAGCATTATTCACATCAAGCTAAATCAATTGCCACCCACGGTACAGAGCAAGAGTGAGAACAATTCGAATAGTGACAGGCTTGATCACAGAAGAAAATGTCTCATGACAATCAAAACCATGAATCTGATGAAATCCCTTGGCTACCAATCTTGCTTTGAACCTGTTAATAGAACCATCAGCATTTTCCTTTACCCTGAAAACCCATTTACAACCAATGGTTTGTCTATTAGGAGGAAAGGGAACTAAGTCCCAAGTTTTATTCTTCAAAAAGGCATCATACTCTTGCTGCATAGCAGCAGGCCAATCTGTATTTTCTAGCACTTGTTTCACGGTTTTAGGTTCAAAATGGGTAAGAAATAAAGAAGGATGTAGTTTAGGATTGTGAATTCCAAATTTAGACCTTCTTTGCATAGGGTGTGTATTCACTGGTATAGAACTAGGTGCTGAAACAGACTCTGAAGTGGATGCACCAGGGGTAGTAGACTCTGTAACTTGAGGCTGAATAGAGATAGGTTCAAAGGAAGGGGATGGATGAGGCACATACATAGAGGTGACGGGGGAATGAGCTGGTATAGGAGAAAAACCAGGGGGAACAAGAGGAACAAAGGCTGAATTAGAGGGTGACATTTGAGAGGACTGAGGCGTAGAAGTAGCAAAAGGTAGAGAAAGGTTGGGATTGAGACTGAAGTAGGAATCAAGATTTTTAATGGGTTTAGAGGAAGAGGGAAACAGATCAAAATAGGAAAACCTTAATTCATTAAACAAAACATCTTTGGAAATGTAAATTCTGCCAGATGAGGACAAACATTTGTAACATTTGTAGGAAGAGGAATACCCCAAAAATAAGCATTCCTGAGATCGAAAATTCAGTTTGTGTGTATGGTATGGTCTAAGTAAAGGAAAACAGGCACAGCCAAAGGTTTTAAGAAAATGATAATCAGGATCCTTATTAAACAAGGTAACAAAAGGGACAGCAAAGTTGAGGGAAGCAGTGGGAAGCCTGTTAATCAGATAGACAACTGTAGTGAAGGCATAATCCCAAAACTGAAAGGGTAAAGAGGCATGATGCAACAATGTGAGGCCCAAGTCAACTATATGTCCGTGTTTTCTTTCAACCACACCATTTTGGCGATGAGTGTGGGGGCTGATTAGTCTGTGAAAGATGCCATAGGAGGCTAGAAGAGTATAGAAAGGTTTGTATTCACCCGCCCAATCAGATTGAATACTCTTGATTTTGGTATTAAGCTGCAGTTCAACCATAGACTTGAAAGCTTGAAAAACAGAAATAATTTCAGCCTTGGACTTAATAGGAAATATCCAGTTGTACCTAGAGAAGGCATCAATAAAGGACACATAATATTTATGACCAGCATATGAAGTGACATGAGAAGGTCCCCACAAATTTGTAAAATTAAGCTCTAAAGGGGAGTAAACAGAAACAGAATTGTGATATGGTAATCTATGAGATTTGCCCATACAGCAGGAAGAACAAAAACCTGTGAAATTTTTATTCGATGGAGAAATGTTACAATGAGTGAAGATGATTTTCATTACATGACCATTAGGGTGGCCTAACCTAGCATGCCAGAGATTAGCAATACTAGAAGAAGAAACAACAGAATTGGAAACTACACTAGAATTATTATTAACAGTAGCAGCTGAACTAGGGAAGTCAGTATTTGATGTGAATGTATGCATACATAATTTTGATGATGTCAAAGAAAAATCTAACAAGGCTGCTTCAAATGATAAGCATTTGCTTCAAGAATAATTCAAGATTGCTTCAACAAAGAAAGCCTTGTTTCAAGATTCACTAAAGACCAGCATATCCAGTTGTACCTAGAGAAGGCATCAATAAAGGACACATAATATTTATGACCAGCATATGAAGTGACATGAGAAGGTCCCCACAAATTTGTAAAAATAAGCTCTAAAGGGGAGTAAACAGAAACAGAATTGTGAGATGGTAATCTATGAGATTTGCCCATACAGCAAGAAGAACAGAAACCTGTGAAATTTTTATTCGATGGAGAAATGTTACAATCAGTGAAGATGATTTTCATTACATGACCATTAGGGTGGCCTAACTTAGCATGCCAGAGATTAGCAATACTAGAAGAAGAAACAACAGAATTGGAAACTACACTAGAATTATTATTAACAGTAGCAGCTGAACTAGGGAAGTCAGTATTTGAAACAGAGGTTGAGCTAGACAACAGCAGAGGAGAGTTGGCTTGAAACTTGAGATTATGAAAGGAGTAAGGTCCATCAGCACCAACAACTCCTTGAAGAAGAACCTTGTTGGTCTCCTAAGATTTCGCAAGACATAAGTGAGGATGAAATTCAAAGAAAACAAAGTTATCTTTGACAAATTGACTCGCACTTAACAAATTTTTCGAAATTGAAGGAACATGTAATAATTTGTGAAGTTTAAATGTTATGCCAACATCATTAGGGAACACAAAGGATGAGGAACCAGTATTAGAGATATTTAAACATTAACCATTGCCTATGAAAATCTAATCAGGTCCATCAAAATGAGGGAATTGTTTAATATTCTCTGAGTCACCAGTCACATGAAAATTGGCTCCAGAGTCTGGAATCCACGTAGAGCCAGCAGGACCATTCCCATGAGAGGAGAAATTTGAGTATAGCACTGGGTTGGTTGGGAACTGGAACAACAGGTTTGGAATTGGGATTAACCCAGGTATTGAAGGCTCTGGCTGAACTAGTGGAGTAAGGAATGAGTTGGAATGTGGTAGGATCAAAGAAGGTGAGAGACTCATGGACTGAAAATTCATATCAGACCTAAAATGGAAAACATTGGCAGTATGTCCATATTTAAGACAAATTTGACACTGGAATCACCACGACCACCACCACGGCCATATGAACTTCGAGAACCATCAGAATCACCAGTTTTATACAAGTTTTTGTTGCAAATAGCCTTGAGTGTAATCAAAGGACGCAAAGCTTATCACTTGTGCATCTCTGTTGTAGCACATAAGACGAGTTTCGTGACCATAAGAGTAAAGCTTCTATCTCTGTGACGGATGGAGTGCACTTCTTACTCTCGATTACAGAGATTATCAACGTCTAATCTGACGACAGTCCTTCAAGAAGCGCATCAACATACTCCTCGTGACGAACAGGCACTCTGACGCCTGCAAGTTCATTAACATATCCTTTGATTTTGCGCAAGTACTCATCAATCGATTTTCCGTCAAGTGTAACTGCGCGCATCGCAGTGCAAAGTTGTCGAGCACGAGACTTTGTATGGAGGCTAAAGTACTCATGAATCTTCTCCCAAACTTGATAGGAATGATTAGAGCCAAGAGCGCACAATAGTACGGATTTTGAAAGTGTAGATTGAAGCCAAACAAGGGGCGTTTGATCTTGAACCTCCCAAGTTTCATAGTCAGGGTTCACATGATCAGAAATTCGATCGTCCTTCGTGAGATAGAGAGGTGGAACGATGGGATTGACGACGAAACGTTGTAACTTGTGTGATTTAATAACTAGTTCTACATTTTAACGTCAGTGAAGATAGTTTAAGTCATCAAGTTTTTCAGCAATGGAGTTTGGGAACGACTAAGAAACGAGGTTCGAAGGAGCAGAAGCCATGAAAGCACTGATCTAGAACTTGCAAAGGGGCAATGATTACGAAAAAAGGCTCTAGATACCATACTCGATAAACTAAGAAAAGAAATGAGAGAAAACTAGAGAAAAGTGTAACTGCTATTATTGTGATCTGAAAAGTTAGTTAGAGTTAGTTACAACACTAACAGACTCTGATTTCCTAATCCTAGTGAGGAGCAGTTAGTCGAAGTTAACAGCCCTTACAAACATATAATCTGCTATCTAACTCTAGAGGGGTGCTGTTAGCAGAAGCTAACAGCCCTTAAAATCATTTTACAAAACTATTTTCACAGTTGTACAAGTACATACTCTAATACTATTCAACTTGAACCAGACAATCTTAAGAGGCTTTGTTAAAATATCAGTCACCTATTCATTAGTAATAGGGTATTTCAACTCTAGCTTCATGAGCAACAGGATGTTTAACCAAAGTTGACTGACTTGTTGTCTATTAGCATCTTCATAGTCTCCTCTTCTAATCTTCGATTTTGACATCAAATCCTCAAACCACAAGCCTTGACAAGCTCCCATTGAAGTTACAATGTATCCAGCCTCACATGAGGACAATGCCACCATTGACTCCTCCTTAGAACACCACCAAGAGCTCCAACACATACCCTGCTGTACTTTTTCTGTCACTTTTATCACCACAATAATCTTAATCAGTAGCCAAATACTTCACCAGTCACATTTCTGCCATGGTTTGAAAACAACTTATAGCCCAAAGTGCCTTTCACACATCTCAATATCCTCATAGTTGCAAGCAAGTGAAAAAGCCTTGGATGATCCATAAATCAGCTAATCAAACCCACTCCATAAGTTATGTCAGGTTTGCAGCTGCACAAAATCTCAATGAACCAACAATTTGTACAAGGTTACATCAACTACATTGTCATTTCCTTCTTTAACTTTGTACTATAATCAACCGGTGTTTGGGAAGAATTACAATCCAGCATGTGAAATCTTTTCAATATTTCAATTGCATACCTCCTTTGATGCATGAAAATTCCATCATTTGTAGTGACAAATTCCATCCCCAAAAAATAGGACAGTAATCCAAAATTTGTCATCTCAAACTACAACATTATTCTCCTTTTAAACTTATCAATTTCTGTTGCATTGCTGCCAATGACCAGTAGTTTATCTACATAGAGGCTGTTGAATATCAAGCAATAATCTTTCCTTTTAATGTTATATGGAAACTGTATCTTTGATTTAGACGAAATGTTATCTCCTCTATTTATTTGTAATCAATACAATAATACTATATAAACTGGCATCTGAGAGGTCTCTAGACACATGGTGTTTTCTGCCTTTCTACAAGGTATCTAGAGCCTCTTAGAAAGGCAACCTCTAAAAACGTGCTTGCCCAGAGGACCCAATGTCCCCAAAGAAAAAATTTTCCGCGAACCATGAGCTTTATGTCTCCAGTTCGAATTTCTGTTTGTCGCCACTATCCCTTAAGACATTTCCGACGAACCACCCGCCATCCAACAACTTTTCTGGCACCGAAACCATCGTAAGGATCAGTGTTTGCCAATCTAAAGAACGCCGTTGATGGCGTCCTTTTCCGGTCACAGGCACGGCCTTATGCGTGTTTTTTCCACACGCCAAACAGACATGCTTAGACGTGCACTGTCAGCACGTGTAGTCTCTGTTCAGGCAGCATTTTTCACGCCAACGACGCCCCCTCCTAGCGACCCAATCCCTGGAGTTTGGGGGCAATCAGAGTTGCAGTGCTTGCACCCCCTTTGTAATCTAGACTTCCGCCTTATCGTTCTTTGTTGTTGCAGGTTCTGTTCGTGTGTCTGATTGCATCTTCCGGAGCCACTAAAACATCTAAACTTGAGGCCCTACTTTCAAACTTCACACTTGTTAGATTACATAATATTCTCTTATTTATTATTAGATAGCAATTAGGGATTTATTCCTTATTACTCTCATTATTAGATTGATCCTATGTAATCAATATTGATCTTATTTTCTCCTTATAAATAAAGGCTTTGTGTGCTCGTCCAAGGCACACAGTTTCTATACAAATTCAATATGGTATTAGAGCAGATTGTTCTTATTTTTGGGTGAGGTATCACAAAAGTCGTGTCTCACCGGGGACCCATTGTCCTCGGTGGGCCCTTCGCTCGCCATTTCTTTTCAATAACTAGTTTAAGCTTTTCTGTCCACTAGCAATGGCCACGGCCGAAGCTCCATGACCTTTCTAGTGAATAACCCGTGGATCTTCTTTCTGCTGATCTATGCTGCACCATTGACGGCATTTTGAAGAACCACCTATGCGTTCTCACACATGTCTTTTAGTTGCACAAGCCCTTATCACAGTGAACAGAACTGCATTGTGCCTCTGCCCTTGTTTGGCAGCCTTCCCAACGCCCTTTCGTCGATGCCTACCTACAACTATCGATGCCTGTCTTTGATGACCCAGATGCCGCAACCGCACCACCATCTGCTGCCACACGTGCCCCTATGCACATGCATCTCACGCTTTCAATGCGTGCTCTTTTCACAGGTGAACCGTACCCGTCAAAACTGTGGGCCTCCATTGACTGGTGTCGAGCCATCATTTATTCAGCACGACCACACGGCTAGAACCGCCTTTCCTTTCTAATAGGTTTACCACATTTGTAACAAGCTTGGTTCATATCACATATATGCTCCAGCTTGAGGGGGAGTGTTAGATTACTTAACATTCTCTTATTTATTATTATAGATAGAAATTAGGGATTTATTCCTTATTACTCCCATTATTAGATTCATCCAATGTAATCAATATTGATCCCATTTGCTCATTATAAATAAAGGCTTTTTTTTTTATCGACAAAGATAATATATTAGATAGATAAAATGCAGTACCAGAGGTACTGATATACATATATATTAGACCTTACTGCTGGTTCCACAGTCAGACAGTCCTAGTCTAAAGGAGAACCAAAGTAAGGAATAAATTAAATATACATATGTTGCCCTGCATACTATTCTAGCCTCTACTGATACAAAAACCTTGACTAATACTACTTGACCATTGGTTAAAATGGATTGTGAAATCTTTTTCAAAACCCCTTGTAAATAAAGGCTTTGTGTGGTCATCCAAGACAGTTTGTATACAAATTCAATAACACTCCATGGACAAGTTGGACGATTCCAATTACTCTACATGGGCTTCCGACATTCTCCTTTGGATTAGTGGTCTAGGGTACAAAGACCACCTTACTTCTACTGTTTGATTCTGTACCAGAAGCTGAACGTGCTAAGTGGCAAAAGATTGACGCCCAATTGTGCAGTCATCAAATCCACCATTCACCATTCTATCAAACTGATTTTTCACCCTCATGCTATGTGAGAATTGATTTGTTAAGAAGCAAGAGCTCTCTCTACACTAATGACACTCAGCACCTCTATGCATTGTGCCAAGAGTTCATGACCCTTTTGCTCCACAATGGTTTAATGGCCCGATGTGCACCTATCTTGGCAAACTCCATGACTATAATGAACCTTTCCTTCCTAATGCTACGAAACCTGAAGAAGCCAAGAAGAAACTTGAAAACCACAGTACCTTCTTCACAACATTTACCAAGAAGGGAGATGGTTTGTTGTGACAAAAAACAATATCTAGGGGGATTTTCAAGTCTTCTCCTCAATGACAATGGGGCTTCTTTAGGGCACCTTGTTAGAAAAGCAAGGGAATTTGACAGTTCAAGTCGGCAACGTGAAGATTTAAGGTAGATGGCAGTAAACGGTTCTTGCAAGGAAAATGTGAAGATTTGACAATTCAAGTTGGCAAGGTGAAATTCAAGGTAGATGCGTATATGCTTAACTTGGGTGGTCTTGATCTTATTTTGGGAATGGAATGGCTAGAAGCTTTGCACGAAACTAAGACAAATTGGAAGAAGAAAATTATGTGTTTTAATTAAAATGATCAAGTTGTTACCCTCAAGGGATGCAACATTGGGGGGACAACCACGAATTACAGCCTTGCAACAAGTTTTGTAGACACTTGAGTGTGACATTGAAGAAATTTCACATTCGACATAAGCAGTAGAGTAAAACAAACTCCAAGAGCAACAGTTACAGAAATTTGAATTGATTTTTCAGGACTTTCAACAGATCTTTCGAAGGCCAAGAGGTTTGCTTCTCATAAGAGACCACGATCGTGCAAATAGTATTACAAGCAGGAGAAAATCCAGTGAATGTGAGATCATATCAGTATCCTTTTGCCACAAAGATGAATGAGAGAACAATCAGTTCGTGATCTATTGAACACAAGACATATTAAACATAATACTAGTCCATTTTCTAGTCAAATAATTCCAGTTAAGGATAGTACATGGCATATGTGTGGATTATATAGCCCACAGCAAAGTTACCATTCTAGATAAGGACCCAATTTTGACGATTCATTAGATGTTGGATGAGTTACACGGAGCTTAGTATTTCATCCAAATAGACCACAAGTCTGGTTTTCATCAAATCCAAGTTAAAGATAAATATAAAATTTCCTTTCAGACTCATGGAGGTTATTATGTGTACCTAGTCATGCCTTTCGTCCTCATAAATGCCCCATCAACTTTTCAGACACCATTGCTGTGAAAGTGTGTATTGGTTTTCTTTAGCAACATTTAAATTTAGTCCTTCTCAGCCACAACATTTGTCGCATCTAGATCATTGATACCAATTCCCAGCTTTTTGCATTGAGGACAAGGCAGCTCCTCAGAAGGGTGGTATTGATAAGTACCGAAGCCCAAGTAACCCAATACAAAGATGGAGTTGTTGACCTGGTAGTTACTAAGGTTAGGACTAGTACGCACAAGCCCGTGTTGGTATATTCCCGAAGGCCCAAGAAATCCTATAGCCTGGGTTAGATGAGAGAGAAAGAGGGAAGGAAATCATTTATTATGTTAGAAAAGAGAGAATCGGGTAGTAGAGAAGGATCTTTCTCGATTGCTGGATAGTTCAACATTAGCTTGGGGTTAAGGGAAATCTTCCTTAGCTGGGAGCATAGCTCTGTTTCTTCTAAAAAACCAGGTTCCTATCAGTATTCCTACACAATAAATTCAAAGTGTATTGCAGAACCATTAACTATCTAAATTGTAAAGCACTATTTCCAAAGAAAAAGAAGCCTAGAAATGTGAATTACACTTGCTAGAATAGTTATTTTATTATGTCAGCTGTATAAAGTTGTCTTAGCTGTAGACTTTTCCTCGTGTTTCCTTTGTAAGCTACTTTCACATTATAAAAGAGACAGCTGGGTGTTGAGGGTTAACACAACTCTATTTCAGATATTTTCTATCTCAAACCCTTCACAATGTAGCTCCTTAAATTTTTCCAAGGTTGATATCAGAGCAGGTCAATCCCGCTCTGCTTGTGGTTCGCTGCCAGCTGCCGTGCTAGGCTTCAGTCAGTGTCTGCTGCCGACCACTGTCATTGGCGCTGCTGTCCTAGTCTTCGACAACTTTTCTGGCGAATTTCAGATCTGGCTAGCCCTCTTATGTTTATCTTTTCTCGAAGATGTTTATGGCCGACGATCCCACCATCATATGCGCCTCTCACCTATCTCCCCCGGTCATCTCCTTCCTTTTTTGTCAGATCTACTTCTCTCCGATGAGATTCAGCAGACCCACTGCCACCATTGTGCTCATCTTCTTCTGGCGAGCCTGACCATGTTGTCAGCCACCACTGCCGGAGTTGTCACTGTTTAACTTTTCTAGCATCTTTTCACCTATAGATTCCATTTCTGTTGTTCTTTTCTTCTGAAGCCCCCTATTGGATCTCCACTATTGGTTTAAAAGCTTCCAAATCTTGCTTTTAAGAAAGTCGGAACTTGCTTTGAATTTTCTAAGGCTGATGGGTATTCCAGCTCTCTCTTTCTAGCAATATTCCCCGACTTCACCATGATCCCTAAGTTGTCTTCAAAATATTGTTAAGCTTCCAAATCTTGGTTCTAAGAATGTCAGAACTTGCTTTGAATTTTCTGAGGCTGATGGATATTCCAACTCTCCCTTTCTAGCAATATTCCCTGACTTCACAAAGATCCCTGAGTTGTCTTCAAAATATTGCCATTTAGTGGATTTCAAGTATTTATGTTATAAAAACTTCGTACCCCATTGCCCAGAGGCTCTTCGCTATGCGAAGGTATGGGGGAGGGATATTGTACGCAACCTTACCCTTGCATATGCAAGGAGGCTGTTTCCGGATTCGAACCCATGACCAACAAATCACCAAGTATTTATGTTATGTTGGGAAGAAATTATTTTCTTGTAACAATCTGAAGCTTAGTAAGCTTTAGCTTGAGGGGGAGTGTTAGAATAGTTATTTTATTATGTGTTGGACAGCTGTATAAAGCTGTCTTAGCTGTAGACTTTTCCTCTTGTGCTTCCTCTATAAGCTACTTTCACATTATAAAAGAGACAGCTGAGTGTTGGGGGTTAACACAACTCACTCAGATATTTTCTATCTCAAACCCTTCACAATGTAGCTCCTTAAATTTTTACAACACTAACATAGTCCATTTCAACTTCATGGTCAATCATTAAGTATCAATCTCCAAGAAAAAAAATTACTCTTTTATACCATATGCAAAGGTAAGAACGCAGCCAAAAAAAGAAAAATATAAAATACCTCTTCAGTAGGTGTACTCCTTTTGCCACCCCACAACAGTTTCTTCTTTTGGTCAGTAGTCAAGCAACCAGCCCCAACTAAGTTCCTATTAACTGTCATGCACCAAAATTTCCAGATGAATACAATTTGCTTGTCATCTACAATTAAGTTCCTATTTCATTCTCATCTATCAAGTTCTAGATGCTTGGCTAAAATCATTTTCTTAAAAGTTGAAAACTTGGAAACACAAATCATTAGGAGAATTCTCATGTATCAAAGTCTAGATGCTTCACTAAAATCATTTTTCTTAAAAGTTGAGGACTTGGAAACGCAAATTATTAGGAGAATTCTCATGTATCAAAGTCTAGATGCTTGGCTAAAATCATTTTTCTTAAAAGTTGAAGACTTGGAAACACAAATTATTAGGAGAAAGAAAAAACCAAACCCACGGCATACATCCAAACCCACATCAATTCACCTTCAGTAAATGTTAAAATTAAAATCGTGAACCTCCAATCTATCAGAATCCAATCAATCATAGAAAACTGAACATATGTTCATAACCCAAAAATTTCAGGATAAGTAGTATACCCAATTCAGCAGCTCTCATGGCTGCAACTTTCGCAGCATCTAGGTCATTGTCACCATCAAAGCCACTGGTCTTGGCAGCCCTTACATCTGCCTTGCTCTCGTGAGAAAGCTTTGAACTTGAAGTCTTACTTTCATCTGCTTCAATACATGAAAACGAAGTAATACAATAATCACCAATAATGGTACAAATCATATCAACCATCAGTACAAAAAATATGTAAAAGATACCATCTTTTCTATAATTGTCATCCTTGTCAAGATCAAACAACTTTAGTTTCTTTCCAGAAGATTCTTTGTCTTCAATACCACACTGCTCGCTTGCTTGTCTAGTTTTCCAGTCTTTACCCTTCCCAGTCTCAGTATCATCATGTTTTCTTTTCTCTTCCCATGGAAGGTTTTGATCATTTGACTCCTTCTGTTCACTCTTATAACCTTCTTTTAAACTAGATTTACCACAGTCTCTTTGGGGACCTGATTCATCTCTTTGGTTCCTTGACTCTGAATAACAGACTGCCTGGTCACTTCTGTAGTCCCCTGAACTTCTGCGGGAATCTCTTCTTTCATTTCGACCATCCCAGTCCCTTGAATGCCCCTCCCTCTCCACCTCATCATACAGTGCATGCCTCTTGCTAGATGCAGATTTATCATATGAAGAATCCATATCTTTATATTTCTGATGCTCCAAGTATGTTTCTCTACGTTTTTCTTTGCTTCTATGATCAGACCTGTCATATTTGTCATGTGAATACTTTTCCACACTGCGCTGGTAGTTTTTTGACCTGCTATCACTCTCATCTCTCATATGATCATCCCTTGTCTCATGTCCAGAACGAGACAATAGCTTCTCACGATATCTGTCTTCATTTGCATACTTATCATGCCGAGAGTGACCATAGGAACTCTTGAATGACTGTCTATCAGAATGTCTAAGAGAGTCACTGCTTCTGCCATAGTGATTTCTTCCATACTGTTGGTCTTGTTCCCTGTCATCATACTTCCTAGAATGGTGAGAGACTCTTGCAGAATTTTCTCTCACTAGATTTGGACTTGAGCTATGTCCATGCCTAGGACTAGCTGCAAATAAAGAAGGGCATAAATTTATTTATTCAAACCTTACGTCATAAGTAGAATAGCTTAGCATTGAATTTTGTAACACTAAGATCAGTATTGCAGGGTCATATTATGCAAAACACTTTCATAGAGATTCTTATCGCAGCAGAGGGACACTGATATTAGTGCATACCCAAAAGCAAACTTTTTGAAAAACAATAAGCAATGCCATAATGTGCAATGAATGGTATTCAATGCATATAAGACAAGAACTAGTAACAACATGTTTGCTTTCACATCTTCATACGTTGTGTGTTTAACAAAACAAAGATTCACAGCTTCTACGGAACTGAAGGTAATTAATGTGATTTTATTAGTATATATGCATTTTGGCGTGTCCAAACTCCAAACACGCACTAAAAAAATTAACCAATATGAATAGTAAACCTTTATGTGACTATGAAAATAGAAGAAAATTTGGCTTTTCAGAAGAAAAAACAAAAACAATAAGATAAAAGAGACAATAGGAACCACTGTATCCTGATTTGATACAAAATCTTCAGTTCGATACATATCACAATGGCTTTTGACCTTGAATCATTTGCTGAATCATGTGAATCGCTTCTATATTGGAGGAATTGCAATTCAGAGCCATATTGTGCAATTCTTGCACAGCAGGTTGGGCACACAGAGCATGTCAGGTCACACAACTAGTGATACGAAAATGCAGCTAACAGAGGAAGCACCAACAGCAAGGGTGCAGAAGGGAGAAGAGACCAGGAGCAAGAGGAAGGTGGTGAAGCCAACATACCTTGAGGATTACGTTTGAGGGTAGTTTTGGAAGAGGGAAATTAGGAAGATCAATTTGTTTTGCAAGTTTGCCCATGAGGGAGCAAAATGCCACAAGTAGGATTTGGTGCAGATAATATCCGCCACGGAAAACCGCCAAAGGATAAAAGGGTTGGCGTTTTTTCGAAAATCCGCCACGGAAAACCGCCATGGCGCCGCCATGGCCGCCATTTAACAACACTGATCACATCATTATCACTACCACCACCACTACTCCAAAAAAAAGATATAAAGAAAAAACAAATTGCACCCAAAACAGAAAGGATAAAAGAAATATGGCTCCAAAATTTAGGATGGGATCTGAACCAAATATGAAAAGGACCAAAGGAGTAAAGGCTGGTAACAAGACTTCAGGTTCAACTCAGCGGGACAGATTCTTCATCCAAGGGCAAAAAAAGAAAATATCAAAATAAGTTGTTACAGCCAGATGGAGAATGGATTTGGGCCAGTAACAATGGTTTCTAGCCAGAAATGTGGCATTGCTATTTGAGACATGACTGAGAGCCATTGTGGCATTCCAATCTACATGCCACAATGGTGAAACACAGCCCCACAAACCATGGTGGCGCACAGTTCT
This sequence comes from Glycine max, assembly GCF_000004515.6. Classification (NCBI taxonomy): domain Eukaryota; kingdom Viridiplantae; phylum Streptophyta; class Magnoliopsida; order Fabales; family Fabaceae; genus Glycine; species Glycine max. Next base: position 26,859,760 of record NC_016089.4, read on the forward strand.
GTTTTATTACCTGATTGTAGTATTTATCAGTTTGTGTAATCACTAGGTCTGCTAGTGAGTCAGCTACGAATTGCATTTTTAAAAAGTATGTACTGTTATAGTACCTCTGGTACTCATTAATGAATATATTATATTTTTGGCTGATCAAAAAAAAAAAAAAAATGGTGGCGCACAATAGCTGAGAAACTATTAACTACTTTGTACTGGATTACCTAATCATTCCTATCCTACAACATTTAAAATATGCAAGAACATGCAGATGTAGTACCATTCCAATTTACTTGTAGAGAAAATATAAAAATTATAGGCTAAACCAAATGGATAATATAAGTATCTTTTTAAAAATTAGTCTAATCACAATTTCTGGCTAACAAAACTAATTACAAAAATTTCTATTCAACCATACTTAGGGTGCTTTTAT